>NW_009712349.1:0-4509 GCF_000703405.1 Apaloderma vittatum
GAGCGAGGGGCTCCTCAAGTTTGTCACATCTCTGAGCTCATCCATCAAGGCCCTGACATTTGCATGACAAAGGGGTTTCAATCAAACCCTGCCCATCAATCCGATCACAACACGAAGACGTCAAAAATCTTTCCTCAAAGACTTTAAAAGAGAGGAGGGAGGTGGGGTGCGGGGAGGTGGAGGGGAAGAAGGGCTGGGGGAAAGAATTAGAATTATCCACCACTGTTTTAAGTGCTAAAAAGGCCCTGGAGTTACGCGATTAGCCAATTTCGGCAGAACTTCCCCTTGCCCCAACTTAAAACAGAAGGTTTTTCCCAACCCAAGCTCGATGTGAGAATAAGAAAGGTAGAGGGAAAAGAGGCAGCGAGATCTGACTGCTCTTCCCCCACAAAAGGATGCTCCTTCCTTCATTTCGAAATTTTTCACTAGAAGATAGCTTGAACATGGTTGGTGTTTTCTGGGCTGAGGAGTCTCATAAAAGCTCCTAAGAAAAATGCGCTCCATGAGCTTTAATTTTGCCACACTGGCTTTGTGTTCAGGGCCAGCGTGGGTAAAAGCAATGTAATTAAATCAATATTCTAATGAGGCCATGAAATAAAGTTAGGAAGACAGAATGTCTTTTGTTGGAGAAATACCATGTCCAGCTTAGCAATTAGGAATGGAACCAAAAATGATCCATGTGTCCATCCGTGTATCTTCCTACCCATCCATTCGCCCAGGCACCTACACACTTACTGCTGAAAACAGGAAATGTTTTAAGGGCTTTAGCCAACTCTGGAACACTAAGCTCCGCTTTTCCCATGGCTAACCCGGGTTGATCTTCCCCCGAATCTTTTGGCAGACCGGAGCTTTCCCCTAGCAGAGTCCAGCTGATGAGTAGGTGGAAAGACACTCACTTCAGACCAGCCACTCTACTGCTCAGAGAATGGAAACATAGGTAGGCAACATTTATTTACTTGTTGGCAGAAGGGAGACAAGAGTACCCAACAATATAACGCCCACAGTCATTTGTTACTTGTCAGAATATTTACTGGTTATTCAGCCTCTTAGAAGAACCAGGAGGGCTCCTTTTTTTTTTTTTTTTCCCCCCTCAGGCCAAAAGTTCACTTTGAAAGGCATAAACGTGTCCTTTAGTTGGTAAGTTTGGCTGATGCAACACGTTGCAGTAACATTTGTTAAGAAACTGCAACACAGGCAGCCATGGCATCAACCTTCCTCCCTCCTTTAAATCCCTCCGAGAGAAAACGTGAAGTTTAGCCAATTACAACTGTTGTCCTTCATAAAAAGAATAAGGAGAAAACTATTTCCAGAGCTGCGTGCCTATTTATTCATTTATTCTGCCGACTTTGCTGATGCTGAGATATTCAAGAAGAAAATCTTTTAGCTTACAAATGTTCTCTGAAACTGTCTGCCTCTTTTTTTTTTCTTTGCATAAAACAACCGAAAGTGATTATAAAGATTCAAAGCAACTCTCACGTCATTCCCCTTGCAAGGGAAATAGTTTTCTAATTTGATTCCAGGAGTGCTTTTTATATTATGCTGCACTCACGTTTAAATGAATATATTATATTTAAGCGATGCTTACAATAGTTGATTTATGGTTGTAAAATGAAAAAAAGAAAAGGATGGATGTTTATTTCATCCCTGAATCAATTGCTTCGTATTGTCTGATAATTTTCCACCGCGATCTCACTCCACATGGTATGTTAAGGGGATGCTTTATGTCATTAAAATACAACTGTCTTCTGGAGGTTCGGAATTAGCTCCGAGAGAGCTCACTGCTGCCGAGGCAGGGAGGGAAAACTTTTGCTGTACGACTCCTCTCAGCGAAGGCTGAGCCAAAGTTTAGACCCGAGACAACTCTGAGGTGAAAGCACAGAGTTTCCTGGCTAGATTGAAAAAAAGGACGGGACGGGATCACAATTTTAGCCATGAAATGCAGCAAATTTCCCCACCCGAGAGGTGCTCCTGGGGCTCTTGGGAGCAGCTCCAGCCCCAGCTTTGGGGCGAAAGCGAAGATAGAGGGGAAATGAGTGTGTGAAAGTGGACACAGAGCCGAGGAGGGAGTGTGCGGAGCTGAAGTCACTTTGGCAAAGGCTTTTTTTCTTTCTCTCTGCGGAGGTAACTGCCAGATCGCGGAAGATGGGGAGTGGGAGTCCGTTTCCTCCCAGAAAGGGGCCGCTGCCTTCCAGCTCCTCCCTAATCAAACGTGGAGAAGGTGTGAGACCCATTTTCACTACAGACCCTCATAACCTGCGGGAGAAAGGAGTGTCACATTATTGTTAACAACCAATCACCGGGTGAGACTAATCCTACCACTTCCACGTTTATTTCTTTAAAACTTCCTTAACGGGGAGCTGGGAGAAGGAAGGTGGTCAAAGAAAAGGTGTAAATGGAGATTGTCAGATTATCTGATCTCCTGAAAATAGTTAATTAGCCTTTGATTAGATGTTTTGCTTGATTTCCACTTACGTATTGAAGGAGACAGCGATTATTCCCACCTCCTAAACCACAGAAGGCACCGTTTTGGGAGTGCTGCTGTCTCCCATTCAACAGGATTAAAACAAAATATCTGGAGATGGATGAGAAGAGGGGGTGAGCGAGGAAACTTTAGCTCTTTGATGCCTGGAAAAAGAAGCTGTGCTGTACAGGATCGGGGTGGACTGGTCTCTGGGAGTCAGAGGACATCACTCCCTTGTCCGCTGGTCCAGATCTCTGGCAGGGAGCTCACAGAGCTCCCTGAGAGGGCCACTCCCCGAGAGGGCCTAAAGCACTTCAGGAACTACTTCCCCGAAACCCCAGGCTTTATTTGATGATCAGATAAGAAACGAGGAGGTCATCAGCAGGATAACATCGTTTTTCCGCGGGGGACCTCTGATGCGCACCGAGAGCATTCCGTGCCCTTGGTCCCTTCATGCCCCCCAAGCAGGACGAGGTGGGGCAAAACCTGCGGCGGCTCCTGGGCTCGCTGCTCGGGGCTGGAAACACCCACACACCCCTTCAGCGCTAAATTAGCAAGATGGGGCTTTTACCTCCCTGGGAAAACTGCGCCTTTTGTTCCACCTCGATTGAGACATCTTATTTAAATAAACCTTTTCTTGAGAGCAGTTTCTCCCTTCTGGCGGACTCCACGAAGCTGGAGGCTGCAGCGGGAGGGAGGGAGAGCGAGGGGAGATTTCACCCTTCCGAAGGCAGTTTGTGGGAACACCTCTTCTAAGAAATCTTTACCCGAGACACGAGTTTTTCGTGCAGGCGACACGGCAGGAATGAAGCGTTTCCAAAGGCTCCAGAGTGTCCAGAGTATTCAGATGTTTCGTTTTGGAGTTAAATATAACTTTCTGAGGAGAAAGTTTGTGCCATGCGTTAGAAATGTCACCCCTGGCAGGGTGATTTATAAGCAGCACTGCTGACTCCCGGGGTGCGTGTTTGGCTGCGGACTTCGTTGTCACCAAAAAGGACTTGTCCCTAGAAGTTGTCAGAGAAATATAAAGCCCCAGCGTGTGTCTTGGTTAGATCAGAGCAGGCTGAGCTATATTCGGGGCTCAAAACTGAAGAGGAAAAATAAAATAATATATGGGTGAAAAAATGCTTCACAGTCTGGGAGTCCAAAGAAACGCAGGAGAAATCCTCTTAATGAGTTACAAGCACGGGGCTATCTCCGAGCTACAAAATAAATACGAGAGAATTAAGATAAGGTACAATAACTCTTATCTGCTGCTCTGGGGAGCAGGGTCGGGGTGGGGACCGGCACCTTGGTGGGCTCCAGCACGATGCTGTCAGGGTCCCTGGGTGAGGACGCTCCACAGGTGGTCAGCATCCCCCGGAGGGCGTGGAAGCCTTCTCAGCCAGGGAGAGGGACGTGTTTTATGTCCTGGGACTCTTGACTTTGAGTGGAAGATTTAGGTGAGAAATGCCTCTTTCGATATTTTTTCCGGGTGGGCACAAACCGTTCCAAATCCCACTTCTTTCTGCACCAAAACATAAATTTCCTTCTCCAATGGCTCTGAGAAACCCGTCTTGTTTCCTCGTGAATGGCAACGGCTATTCCCATGTGCTCCCCAGGGCAGGGATGTGTCTCTAAGCTGGGTCGTCACACTAATGAGATTCTTTAAGCCTTGCTATTCGGCGAGAGTGGAGAGGAGAGGTCTGTATCTGTTACTCCTGTGTACATGGGCGCTCTTCCTCGTAGCGAGCAACCCCTTAGGGGCTCTTCATCGCAGCCGAGCCCCGCTCCAGAAGGTCTTTGTCTTCCCCCAGGACAACTCAGTGAGCCCGGCCCCAGCTGGATCTGGGCTCAGAGTCGGTCCTGGGCAGCATGAGCAGGGTACAGGGCCAGGAATGCACCCGGGGAATCCTAAATCCTCCGAGTTTCATTCAGATCCAGCAGCTGGCAGACCTGGTGTGGGCTAGCTCCACCTAAACCTACCCTTTAATAAGTGCACGAATTTATTAACATTCCATCAGTGCCGCTAATACTAGTAGGTCAGAGGACCCTGTCTCGCTGGGGTT
>NW_009712349.1:4545-6860 GCF_000703405.1 Apaloderma vittatum
CTCCAGAGCCGGCACTCTATTTTCCCCTTCGATGGTGTAAAGAGGGAAAAAAAACAGCAACGCTGGGATAGGTGCGAGAGATGCTAGGGTCGTGAGCAGAAGAAGGTCCCCTGTGCCAGCTCCCTCTTCCTTTGATGGTGATGGAGCATTGGGAGCGTTTCTCAAGCTCCGGCCCCGGAGGACTAGGATGCTACAGCCTGGAAAAGGATGCTACAGCCTGGAAAAGGATGCTACAGCCTGGAAAAGGATGCTATAGCTCAGCTGAGAAAAATGGTCCCCAAAAGCTGGAATCTGGCACTGGCAGCTCGGGAGGAAGGTCGGGTGATTCCCCAGGAGAAGTCAGCTCTTCCCATCTCACACCTCGGAGGCTCCACCCCCCTCCTGCCTCGCTGTCTCGTTTTCTTCACAGAAGATTTTTCGCCTTGGGTCTTCCCATGGCTCAGGAGGGTTGGTTCAACATCTTCAGGGCCTCGAGTAGCTCTTTAGCAAACCCATCCCCAGACTAGATCAGCGCAAGACAAATATTACTTTAGCATCCCTACAACACGTGCGAGTGTATCTCATTTGCATATTTCTAGGTTAATAATCGTGAGGCAATTGCAGTGTTTTGACAACGATCAAGAGCTGAATATGCTTAATACGCTTAATATATGCCCTCCAGTTGCATAGAACAGAAGGGCAGGGTTGCAAATATGCGTTCCCCATTTGTTTGACATTTTGAAGAAGGTAAAGAATGGCTGAACTAATGGCGAAATCTTACAGTCATTCAATAATTTAGATTTTATTGAATATTCCCCTTCTTTCCTCCGACATTTCAGTCTTGCTAATTAGGACAAATAAGAAGGGGCCTGCTGTTAGCAAGGATAATAACTGGCGAGGTTCCATTTATTAAGTCACTTTCCGTGGGTGTAGAATTGATCTGTGGCTGTGACTGGCATGCTTTCTAGACCTGCAGCAACTTTGAGAAGTCATTATGATCTGCAGAAAGGCCCTCGTTAGAGATTTGTATCGATAAGGTGTCAGGGTTTACGTTGGGGGGCTCGTGGAAGCCCCTTCTCCACCCTCGTCCCACCCCGGAGCTGCGGCCCCCCAGCTCCGTACGAGGGGGAGACCCTACAGGGGACGGTGTCCTCTCCCCTCCGCCTCTCCCTTCCCCATGGAAAGGGTGTGCGTGGAAATCCGCTGCAAGATCGATGTGCGGAGAGATCTATCTCTGCGCAGGTATTTTTAAGGTAAAGGCGAAAAATCTCCCTTTTCTGGAGGGGCAAAGAGGAGGGGATGCGGATCCACGGGCTCAGCGAGCGGCCCCGGGGACCGAGTAAGGCTGAGCGAGCCCGGCTCGGGGCTCTTGGCCTGGGCCAGCCCCGACCATCTGATTCCCGGCTCCTGCCGCCCCCCAACAAGCCCGTATTCAGGATTGCGAGGAGGGGGGTGGGGGGGAGGAGGCGAAAAGGGAAATATGTAAAGCACTGGAACAAATGGTGCTTTGATAGACAACGTCTGGCAGTGCCAACGCTGCCGCTGAGTATGTTCCAGAAGCTGGAGATATTAAATAAACTTAAAGATAATGAATAGCCTTCTGTGGTACTTGGGCTGGGCCTGGGCTTTCTTTTCCCCCACATGGCTCTGGGACTTTCAGGGCGGAGAGGAGTGGGAGAGAGAGGGCAGCGCCATGGAGGGGGGTGGGATGGGATGACTCCCGGGCTGGGATGCAGGAGCGCAAACTGTGAGCTAGACGCTCCCTTTTATTTATGGGAAGGTGGTAAATAATATTCACTTGCGTATTTTAATTGCAATCTACTTCGGTTTTCGATATAAACCTGCTCCTTCCCAGAGTGAGCTGCTAGCAAGTTTGAAACGTCTGCTCGTTTAGTTAAGAAAAGAGGTTGGCAATATTAAGAATAAAAAAGGTAGCCGTAAAATCAACCCCCCTTTGTTACAGTGGGAAGAGATAATCCAGATCTGAGAACAGCTATTTCGAAAACATCTGTCGAGGGCGCTTTTTAAATTTCATTTTATTTCCTTTTTTACAACCCAAACTAGGAAGCAAGCCCGGCTCTGACGTTCTTAAGCCGACATAAAATTTTAAAAAAAACAAACTCACGGGAGACCAGGAAGAAGTTTCCCGGACGCCACCCTCCTCCAGGGGACCCAGGCAAACCCCTGGCACCCAGCAAACCAAAATATACCCCGGGGGGGGAGATGGCAGCCCCCAGTCGGGGGGTAAAACGAAGGCCGGGAGGGTGGTCCAGGCTTCCCCGTCCTAAACCCAAAGAAAGTGGCTGGTGGCAACTCCGCTTCTCCGCTGCTCTCCG
>NW_009712350.1:0-332 GCF_000703405.1 Apaloderma vittatum
CCGCTGGAGGTGGGGGGGGGTCTGCAATTAGCAAATGGCATTAGAGCAGGTGCACTCGCGGCCTCGAAGGTAACGCTCGGGAAGGAAAGTCGCCCTGAGCTCAAAAGGGCAAACCCCAGAGCAAGGGGAAGCTCCTGCTAATGAATTTGGGGGTTGAGAGATGAGTGAGTGGCAGCCAACGCCGCATTGTTCCCCGTAGGGACCGGGCAAAAGCTGGGTGGGTGGTTTTCTGGTGTAAAACACATCTTGGAGCCTGGCAGGATCTCCTCTGGTCCTTGGCCTTGCAAGGCTTCCTCTGCCCCCTGGGAACAGCCACAGGCATAGACTGGAGG
>NW_009712350.1:362-2703 GCF_000703405.1 Apaloderma vittatum
GTATTTTCACTCAAAAGCAGGAGCAACACTGTTTATTTCCAATTATAGGGATTATGAGGAGGGCAGCTGCTCCTGGGAAGAGCCACAGGATGCGGAGCAGCTCATCCTCCTCCAGCAGGGGCTTAAAAACCCTTAAAAAGCACCCAGGAGTGCCCATTTCCAGGCTCCTGTGATGGGAATAAAGTGCTGCCACCTGGGAGAGGCAGGGGCGGGGGGGGGGCCAGCCCGAGGGGCGGAGCCTTGCTCTGAATTAATTCAAATTTATTGGTAATTAAACCCAGAGGCTAAACAGTGGTGTGGCTCCACAGAGAGGAGGACAGTACCCTGTGTCTCTGGCAAAGTTATTTTGGGGTCGTCTTAATGTGCTTGAAAGCCACGGTAGTACTGCAAAAAGCCTCAGCCATAGGATAACTTAATTAAACTTTACTTAAGAGAGTTAAATATTCATTATTTGGTGATTCAGCCTTTGCTGAATCCCCCTCCTCTTCTGTTTTCAGTGGGGCTAATTAGTCTAATGGCTGCTACTTGTTATGACCTGTTTCTGCTTGGGAAAAATAAAAAAGGAGCAATACACCGCAGCTTGATGTTACCCAGGGCTGCTTCACCGAGGGACAGGGTTATGGTGTGAACGTTACGGCATTTCGGCTCTTGCTGCACATCCCAGGTCCCCGTCCTGCTGCGGGAGCATCCTGCATCCCACCGCCCTGGCGCATTAAGAATGGGAACTTGATGGGTGGTTGGCTGGGTTTGGTTTTTTTTTTGGCAACTGAGATCAGCCGAGGACAAGGTATCGGGCTCCTTGCTGAGGTTCCCCTTTCACTGCTGGTGAGCTCGAGCCGGGGTTGAGAAAAGTGCTTTTGCAATGTTGTTTTCCCCTGCTGGCACAGGGCTTGCCCCAGGGATGCTGTGCAACGTCTGCGGGGTAATTGGAGATCTCCCAGGGCAGGATGCCAGGAACAGCTGCGGATTTACTTGGCTGTACACACACATTTACAGCCAGGCTTTGGTGTAGAGACCTTCTGTTCCCGGCTGGGAGTGGGTGCCTTGTTGTTTGGTGGGATTTTTTCCCCAAGCTGGTTGCATGAGCAATGTGTGTTCCTGCACCCTTGCTTGGTTGTGCAGACCCTTGCCTCGGAGCAAAGCCAGCCCCCTCCCCTCCACTGACCCCCTTTAAAGGAAATCAGTCCAGAAACACCTCCAAGGGCAGCAGTGATGAATTGCAGCCCATGGAGAGTCCCCTGAACAGCCCAAGGCAGGTGTGCTGGGGCTGCGGGGACCCCCTCACCTCCCTTCCAGCCCCCCTCGAGCCAAGTGCGTGGCTTTATATCCGTAAGAGGCAATCAGCCCAGCCATAACTTAGCTGATCAATACTCAGCTGTGCCAGGGCTGCTGTATCACCTCCAGCTGCTGCTCACTAGTGCTTTATGTCCGAGCGAGGGTTTCACTCGGGCTTTTGGGGTCAGAGAGAGGAGAGGAGCCAGGAGGCTGCAGGATCCATCCCCGCGCAGGCATGGGTCGAGAGGCAGGAGGGGAGTGATGCGGAGCTGCTCCAGCCCCTGGGGAAAAGCCATCGGCCGCTTGAGAGGCAGCTGGGAGAGGTGAGGTGTTTCTTCTGGAGGTGCAGCTTGGATTTTCTTTCGCTGCAGGAGGTGCACGGGCTAAATGCTCCCCTTGGGCTGCCTGGGCTGGTGGGAAAGCTCTTTGATGGTCCCTTCCCACGGACATCTGTTCTGCTGCTTGGGTTGTTTCAGGGTTGTTTTAGCAGTCAAGGCAGTAACACCGAGGGTAGGGGAAGAATGGAAACGCACTGAGCTGGTACAAGGGGAGGATTTGGAGATGCCTGGCAGGAGGTGCAAGTTGGTGGCTTTGGGGTGTAAGGCAGAGAAAGGCTGGGATGGTGTGAGGGAGCTGGGCTGGCAGGAGTTAAGCGAATCCGACAGACCCTTTCTGGGGAAGTTTTCCTCCTGCAAGTGGGTCAGAGCAGCTCTGCGGAGCCGGGACCTGAGCATCAATTTTAATTTCCCACCATGCGCCAGTCTGTGCCGTCTGTGACTTGAGCTGCTTTGAGCTGCCTTGCTGATTTATTTAAGGTTTCTAAACCCGCTGCTCCGGCTCTCCCCAAAGAGCCGAGCAGACAGAGCTGCGGGCAGGGCGGTTCAGACGCCAGCCCTGCCTGGGGAAAGATGTAGCAGCAGCTTCTTGGCACAACTGACAATTGCTGGATGTCCCAGGAGAGCCTGGCAGCCTGAAGGAAGGCAAATCTCATGGAAATGCCCTCCGACTCCTTGCCTGGCCATCACCTTAGCATCTGGCCTCCTGCTTGGACTTTCCTGCCGATCTC
>NW_009712350.1:2758-6512 GCF_000703405.1 Apaloderma vittatum
TTAGGTTTTGTACTTTTTTTTTTTTCCCCCTCCTCCTACGCACAGGAATTCATTGTGGTTTTACGCATCGCCTGGAAATGTTGCTATTTAAATGTGTTTTCACTTGAATCCTAATTCTGGAAAAAGAGCCTTTCAATACCGAGTTGATTTAATTTTTTTCCTTGGCTCTGTCTTCCATTAAAGCTGCCATTGCTTTTACTTGTCCAGGATGGAAACGTGTGTCAAAATTCCCCGTGAGTCTCTGATATTTCTAATGACGCCCTTCACAGGGGGGAAAATCTGAGCAGGCAAACCTGCCTGATGCCCTGGGTAAAACATTTTCCACACAAAAACTGCACGGCCCACGGGCTGCTCTGAGGAATCGAGCAACATCACCTTTAAACTCGTGTCCAGGAGCATCTGGGTATCTTTGTGCCAGCAGAAAATGGGATTATTCCTCACATCAGCCACCTGGCTTGGGCTGCCAAGGCTTGTGAAAACCCTTGCTGTGGAAGCGAGCTTGATGCTGTAAAATAATTAGCATCAGGACAGGTGTCAAAGTAAATAACGGGGTGTAATTATGCCTGTAAATAAGCTGGAGAAACAGGACAGGGCAAAGGGAAATGGGGAGAAATTGCAGCTTTTGTGCCTGAGCGAAAATAACTCATTTTACGCATGTGTTATAGAACAAGTTCCAGGAAAAGAATCTAATCCGTACGGCTGCTCCCAGCCAAGGCTGGATGCTGGGGATGGGAAAGCATCTGTCTGGAGGTTGGGGAGCGCGTCAAATCTGGCCGAAACATGTTAATTTTATGTTTGCCCTGATTGTTTCCATGCGTGGAAAAGGACTTTTTCCCACAAAGAGAAGGTGGCAGCTCCAACCTCGTTGTTTTCCAGGGAGGGTCAGACCTTCATCACCCCGTGCAACTCCTTCCTCCTCCTCACCAGAGCGGGGTGTGAACGCACACACGGGGGGAATTGCAATCTCCCATGAGCTGGATAATAAATCCCTCTGGGGTCTGTGCAATTCCTGGTCTGGAAAAGAAGCGGAGAAGCAGAGCAGGAAGCCTCGCAGGGTGGTTTTTTGGCTTGGAGCCTCAAGCAACTTGTAAGCGAGGTGCAAAGCTCCGGCGTGGCTGCACCCCTCGCACGGGGGCCCCTTCCAGCGGCTGTGGGATTCAGTGACAGATTCATCCAAATTAGGCAGCTCAGCATCTCGCCGAGCCTCCAGCCATCCTGCCGAGGCTTTCCCAGGCTCCCTGAGAGGAGCGGACTGAGCGTGGTGTGCGTCGCTCCCCTCCTGCTTCTCGTCACTCTCCCCGTCGCTGCAGGGAGCCAATTCTTGCACCATCGCAGCAGGAGCTGGGGTGGGTGTTTTGGGGGGGTTCCCTCTGCTCCATCTGCTGGGGGTAAGTGTCCTGCCTGTCCCCTGTGCGTGCCCCAAAACATCGAGGGTGCTCTTTGGCGGTGTTAACTCTAATACCCTCCCGGCACCCCTCCCAGTGCTGCATCCCACGGGCTCTTCGCTCCCAGCGTGGTCCTGTGGGCCTTTCTCCTTTGGGATTCTTCCCTGTTTAAAAGTGTATTTATGGGTGCCAAGGGAGCCCAAAGGGACCAGGAGCAGGTCCCCAGCCCAGGGTCCTTGCAGCACCCCCCACATGGCTCCAGGCAAACCATAATTCAATCTGCTATCCCCTCCATTTCCTCGCTTTTTCTGGTAGCTGAGCACATAACACACGTACTTTGCTGCGCCATAGCTTGCAAATAAGCCTGAAAAATGGGCAGCGAGCCTGGAGGCAGACGCTTTCTTGGAGCGTGCTTGTTGTGTTTTGCTCGCCCGCCTGGCTCCGCACCCTCTCCAGCTCCCCATTGGCGAGGCTGGTGCCCGCGCATCCTCCCTTTGGTCCGTCAGCAGCGTGACAGGGCCTGGTTTGTCCCCTCTCCACAGGTCTCCTTCAGGAGTTGCTGCTGGCAGGAAAGCAGCTTCAGGAAGAAAAAAGAGGAAAACCTTTGCGAGAAGGGGCCCGCTTAAATATGACAGTGCCGACGATGCGCTCAGCTGGATTGCAGCTTAGAAAATAAGTTTCCCCAAGTGTATTTGTCCCTGCACGGGGACATCGAGCCGGTAGGATTTTCCCACCTTCGTGTCGAGCAAGAAAAAAATCAAAGAGTTTCCTTGGTGTTGTTTGGTAGGTCAAGAACAGTTTTGTGAGCAGGGATTCTCTCAAAGAAGAAACATTTTACCTCATTGAGGTTTTGGAGGTTTTTTTGGTGTGTGGGTGTGTGTGTGCAAACTCTTTGCATCCCTTCCCATCCCCTTGCAGCAGTGACTTTGGGATCCCAGCACAACTTTTGGGCTTACCAAGGTATCTGACGTGGTTTTGGAAGCCAGGCATCCCTGTGCTGCCCTTGAGCGTGGGGCTGATGGGCAAACCTCAGCCCCAGGACCGAGGGTTGCCTGACCCTCTCCTCCCCAGGGCACGAAGGGTTTTCCAGGGCCAGCAGCAGCCTGGGGGGTCCAGGGACTGCTCTCGACGCCTGGCATGGGGCCTGACGGCCTCTAAATCATGTTGGTGGGCAGTCAACGCAATCAATAGAGCCTCACTCTTCAAAATCACCCTCTCACAAGGCAATTTTCTCCACCAAAGGTCCTTGTTAATAGGGCCAGCTGTCTCTGACCTCTCGAAGGGAGAAAAATGAGGCAGGATTCAAAAGCTGCTATTATAACTCTCACCTTTCCCCCTCCATCCTCCTCCTCCTCTTGGCTTTTCTCTCATGGCTCCTGATGATTGCACGGCAGAAACGACGGGGATCCGTCCAGGCACGAGCCCGTGAGGTCCCAGCATCACCTTTGCACGTCTCTGCTGACGTACCAGCCCACGCTGGCTTCGTCTCTTCTCCCTCTCCAAAATCCTCTTTTTCTCAGACTGCGGAGGAAGCCGAGGCTAAATTGCTGACTCCTCCGACATGAATATTGTGCAATTATTCACAGATGTGTTTTGGCCCGAGTTTGACAAAAGTCTCTGCTTCAGCATATTTCAGTCTGCTCACCAAAGGCAGCCGTGCTAACGCAAAACCCGGCATCGTTAGCGCGGGCTCGCACCAGCTCTCAGCTGCCCCGCGCTCGTGACTTTTATCCACCTTATCCGTTCCTGTTAGGATTTAATTAATGCGAGAGAATTTCTCCCGCAGCTCCAGAAAGCCCAAGAAGTGTTGGTGAGGATGCTTGGTGCTGCCTTCCTGACCCATCTCCAAAGGGAGATGGGCCCTGTGTGGGATGGCCAAATTTGGGTTCTCCCGCGGTGATTTGAATTTGCTGAAGCCGCCCCTGGAAATGTCAGAAAGTGATGGTGAAGCCTTTTTGTTCCACAATTTGGGAAACTGGGAAAATATTCCCAGCTCAGGGGACACCCCTGGGCTCGAAGAGGTGGCTGCAGCCCTTGGCGCTGAGGGCTTTTAATTGAATTTCAGCTGTCGGTGCTGGCGGGGGATGTGGAAGCAGGGAAGGCAAGGGAGAACTCTTCAGATTTTTTTACTTTTTTTCTTACTTTCACCAAGTGTGGGCTGAGAAAGTGCTGCCTGCCTGCTGGGAAACCTTCCCCTCGCCGGCAGTGGGGGCAGGCAGTGCCACGTGTCCCCCCGGCACTGGCTTGGGGCTCTTGGCCGTCGCACTGAGGCTGCGGGGTGTGATTTTCTCAAAGCTAGTGTGTGGTCTGGGGTGCTGGAGCTTGTTTCTCAGTAGGACTCCAACACTAACGAGCTCCGACTGTGTTTT
>NW_009712350.1:6774-14117 GCF_000703405.1 Apaloderma vittatum
GAGCACGCAGGAAGCCTTTGGCAGCTCAGAGGTGCTGAGCCATCGTCCTGCTCTCCTCCTGGGTACCACTTCAGCATCAGTTATCCTCTAGGCTGGAAGTGGTGATGCTAAAAGCCAGATCCCCCCTCCCCGGGGTTTTCCTCTGCCGCCCCTTCTCGTCGTGCTGCATCCCCTCCGGCAGCGCTTTATCACCCCACTCTCCTCGTCTCACTTGTCAAGGGTTTATGCCGAAAGCTTTAAATCGCTCAAGTTAACCTCGGGTCCTGGCAGAGCCTGCCTCTCGCCGCCCTTGCGATAAGCACTTGAAGAATCCCATCTTTAATTAAACTGCCTGGACTCTCTTCTCTGTCGGCTCCTCTCGGCGATAAGTTTGCAGACGCAGCAAAGTCGGTGCTTTATCCTGTGCTCCCGGCGCTTGTGCGGGTGGGAGATGATTTTTCCCTGCGTGGATCCCCTCCCTTTTCCTGAGGATGAGCTGGTGTGGCGGTGTCACAGGTGTGGAGAATTGCAGGAGGTCCAAATATCCTAAATTTTGAGACTCGCAGGAGGAGGTGGCAGGGAGCCATCCCATGTGCTCGTGAGGGGTTCGAGGTTTTCCTAGAGTTGGCTTCTGGCTCGTCCAAAGATAGGAGCACCCAGGATTTGCAAAGAAGCATAAATGGAAGCTTCAAAAGGCTGAAAATACACAGTACTAATGAAAATAATTTTAAAACCTGGCTTCTGGGCATTGGGCTAAGACACACAAGCTTTCTAACCAGTGTCCCAGCCTGGTGAGGATGCTCCTCCAGCTTATCCCAGGAGAAATTCTGCAACCAAAGGCGAGGAGCGCGATGGGATCCCGGTATTGAGATCCATTCTGCCTCCAAACGCTTTAGGGATGCTCTGGAGAGGTCTGAGGTGCCCCAAAGCCAGGAGTGACCTCAAAAAATAACCAGAAATGACACTGGGAGAGATGCTGTGGGGTTTGGTGGTGGTGCAGAAGCTCGGGGAGGTAGAGCTACGTGGACTGAATAGATGTTAATTTATGTGTATTTAAAGACAGCTAACTCAACCGTTCCGTAAGCCGGGATACCTGGCGGGTTGAAAGTGAATCCTGCCAAAACAGGAGAGGAATATTAATGGAGAGAAGCTGCTGGGGGAGAGGAAGGATGCTTCCTCCTTTTCGTGGCTGTCGGAGGGAGATGCTGGCAGTAGCACCTTGCTTATTGAAACAGATTCTTATTTAAAGCTCTCCCTTTGTTTTAATAAAGGGAATGTTGTTCGCCTTTGCAGTGCTTTTCAATGAGCTGAGGAGTTTGGTTTCTGTTCTACTCCGTACATTATAATTGATTTATTTTGTAATGCAATATTGTCTAACATTCACGGGCTCATTTGGCTAAATTATTCATCAGCAAATTTTTAAATAATGCAGCAACTTTTCTCTTTTGCAAATTCTACTCTTATTTCTCGCTTCTTAGGCCAGGCCTGGAAACTCATGTGCACTGGTGGGGTCTTCATTGCAGTGAAGCTGTTGAGAGCTAATGACTGGAAGGCTGAAGGCAAATTAAAATAAAGCCATTATCCAGAGCCCAGATTTATTCTCTGCTCCAATACCTCTTGATGTGAAGGGAGGAGCTCCTGTTGATCTGGGTGGATGCTGGACCAAGCTCTGGGGGTGGCTGAGCAGAGAGGGGAGCAGAAGAGTCTCTGGATGGGATCTGCTGTGAGGATGAGCCACAGAAGAGGTGGGAAAACCCTACAGGACCATGTATGGCTCGTTGAGTCCTTGACAGTCATTGCCCCCAATTACCTTCAATTATCCTGTGAGGAGCTGTGGGAGAAGGGGGGATTTCCAGGCAGAAATGCGAGGACCGATTTCTTTCAGCGCTGTCAGATTTACATAGCGTTAGAGATCCCAGTGGCAGGGAGAGCCGAGTAATAAGCATCTTGCCTTTGAATCAGGGAGCCAGATCTGATTTGCTTTCGCTTTAAATTGCGTTTCAAGAAAATATTCCCCACATTGGCCCGGTAAAGAAGAGTATAGGGGAGTGAGAATTGATGGTGAATTTGTTTAGTTAAGGGAAAGGAGCCTGGCTTGGGCTGCGGGATGACACCTTGTCTCCTTCATTTCCCAATTAAGGGCTGATGAGAGACTTGTGCCTCACGGAGACCGGGCAGGCAACAAAGCCTCTTCTGCCTGCAGACGAGGTGAGGGTGCAGGCGGGGGCTCTGGGGTGCAGGCGGGGGCTCTGGGGTGCAGGCAGGGCTGCCTCCTCATCTGCATTCCTCGGTGCCTCTTACTGTTTTCAAGTCCCAGGATGTGACGCTGATGAAAGACAGTTAATTCAATTTCAGCAGAGAAATTGATTAATGGACTGGATTAAAATAAATCCCCGATGTCCCAAAGTCTCCGCGAAGCATACCAATTGCCCCTTATCTCCCCTTCCCGCTCCGGCGAGAGGAGAGGGGAACGGGGGCAAAGCCGAAGGGCAGTTTAAAGAGAAGCAGCAGATGGGTGAGGGGAAGCGCATCCATGTCTAATTAGCTCCGCAGCTTTAAATAATGCCCTCCCCAAATGAGTTTACCCAGAGGTTGCCCTCTCTTAGGTGTATTTTGGGGAGGAGGACGTGGTGTGGAGTGCTGTGAGGGGATCCTCCTCCTGCCCTACTTTCCCTTCCCAGGCAGGAGCTGGGGAGGAGAACCGGGGTGCCCGCGGTGCTGGGCTGACCTCGTTTGGATCCCCGGGACCCCACCAGGGCTCGTCCCCGAAAGCAGCGCTGCGGTGCCAGGCACACGGTATGTGGGTCAGGGCGGCTCTGCCCAGGCTGGGAGGGAGCAAAGAAAACCCTGACTAAACTCACCTGCTGAAATAATGCTGGAAACTCCTCCAGTTCTCTCCTCTACAGGAAACTACGAGGGTTAAATCTTGCACCGAACTTGCCCTTATAACTGGGATGGGCTGCCCACAGGGCTGGAGCTTGGTGAGTTGGCTCTGAAGGGAGGAGGAATGCTTCCCTCCCTCTGGAGTCTCCTCTATAAGCAGCATCTGTTTGGGCTGGCTCAGATGTTCTGTCCTGCACCCAGAAAATCACCAGCACGAGCGATGCTTCAGCAGAAAGCAGGGCTGGAAGGAAGCGTGCGCGGTGCCTCTCGCATACCGATGCGCTGGGCTCTTTGCGCTGTCCTTCACACCTTCCCAAAACACTCACAGCCTCTACCACCCCCTGACTCCTTTCAGAGGGCACCCACCCACCCACTCACCCTCCCATCCATCCATCCATCCATTCCCCGAGACATATACATCCCCTGCCCTACACCTGTGTCATGGTCCAGCCTTGAAGAGGTGGTGCAAGAACATCTGGCCACGCTGGGGATTTACCCCCAGGGTGGGCAAGGACAGGACAAGCAGCCCCTCGCCGAGCCCTTGGCGATACGCTCAATACTTAGTGCTGTCTCATCAGGCTTGGGAAAGCGCTG
This sequence comes from Apaloderma vittatum, assembly GCF_000703405.1. NCBI lineage: Eukaryota > Metazoa > Chordata > Aves > Trogoniformes > Trogonidae > Apaloderma > Apaloderma vittatum. Next base: position 10,231 of record NW_009712350.1, read on the forward strand.
CAGAAAGGAAAGTGCAAAGAAATGGGACCTTTTGGAGGCTTTACCCAGCCCTGGAGAAGAGAGGATTTCAGGATTTTGTGATTAGTTATATGCCTGAGGACTCAAAACTTCCAGCCCGGCAGCTTCCCTTACAGTCCTTGAGCTCAAAGGCAATTTTTCTGCATAAAATTGGAGCAACCATTAAATAAGGACCTTTGATACTCTGGTGAGCGGCAAAACACAAAAATGAGATGCGCTGAGCCTCAGCCCGGCAGGACTTTCCCGAGCAAGGAACCTGAATAATGCAGAGCTGGGATTAATCCCGTGTTGTGGTTTATTGTGCTTTGGATGGCAAACACAGGCGTGTGAGCACAGCCCCGAGGGCTCAGGGGCCTCGTTTTCCATTGCTCCGCAGTCATTTATACCCGTGCAAAGTGAATATAAAGTGCCACTACTCCAGCTATGCTGGTGTTTGACATCCACTTAGCTCTGCTGCTGTGCGGGGAAGCAGCGGTGTGAGGATGAGGATGGGGAGGATCTGGTGGGCTGGTCCCTCTTGCTCAAGGCAGCATTTTTTCTCTCCTTTATGGAAAGTTTGCAGGAGCCACTTGGCGTTTTCTTCTCTTTGTCCTTGGTTTCAGCTCTGTGGTTCGTGATTGTTAAATGCACTTTGCCGCCAAAGCAGTGGAAAAGCTCAAGTTGAAGGGCAGGTGCTGAACCTGGAGTCGAAAGATAGCCCTGGAAAGTGGAGCACAAAGGTTGCTGCAAGGAAAAACAACCCAAGTGGACTCGTCCTCCTTCCCCGGGGACAGGGGCTGGCAGGACCCCACACTCTGCGGGTGGTGGGAACTGTTCAGTTTTTCCCTTCCAAATCCAACCGAACGGTTGGAATCTGGAAACTTTCCTGTGATGATGACTTTTATACATTTATTTTTCTTTTCAATAAGCGCAATCCGATGGTGGAAAAGCGTCGAAACATTTCCATAAGGTTGGATCATTTTGTTTCGATGCTGTCAAAACAATAGTGCCGCCGAAGCGAAACTATTTCATTCTGATAATGTCAAAAAGGTTAGAAACCGGGGTAATAACAGAGGATGGAGATGCAGGTATGCATCCCCACCCCACGCCATACCCACAGGACCATTCATAAAGGAGGCGCCATACAAGCCATCCATCCTTTACGCCGTGCCTGGGACACCGTCCCCAGCTGCCATCGGCTTTTCTGCCGCTTGTCATGTGTTATTTTCAAGCCATTTAGCAAATTTATTTCATTTTTTGTCCTTGGCTTCCTAAAGCTTTGGGCAGGGCTGTGCCTGTGATGGGCTGTCAGGCAACCCGCACCTTTATTTCAGTCCGGGATGGGGAAGGTGGTGGGGTTTGACTGGAAATGAGATTGAGGCGATAGTGGCTAAAGTGCTTTCTTATTGAAGTTTTCAGAAAACTTCAATGTCATCGGTCCTGTCAAAAAAAAAAAAAAATAAAAAGAAATACAGCAGAAAAATAACAGGGATAAACGTGACTGGATCCGTGCGCAGGGACTGGGAATGAGTTGGTCTGTAAAAGGTGTCAGCACTAGTGTGACTTCTCAGTGGCTGCCCAAAGCAAGGGGGTAATTTTTATGTCCATGGTCTAGAAAAGCTGTCTGAAAATGCTTCTCTAAATACGCTAGAAAGAGACTGGAAAAATAAAAAAGCCCCCAGGGAGAGAGTCCCTTGCAGGGTTTAATCTCGTATCAGGACTAGGACAGGATTTTAGGGGTGAATAAAGAAACGTGTGTTCGACGCCTACAGAGCGAGCGATGCTATGTGTCCGCTGTTACCTCGACACTACGATTTAAGGAATAATCATCCTCATCGTCATCCAGAATTTGTCCATAACAAGCGTGTGCTTAATGTATTGGAGCACAACGAATTAATTGGTGCGTCTGGGTCCAGAAAAGGCTCCCAGGAGAAGGTTCGGCTTTTTTTGGCATAGTGGTTGACTCAGAGAAGCTTCCATGAGGAGAAGTGCAGCTGGAATCTTGCAGGGTGCCAGTGGCAAATCCCAGATGTTTTTATTTTTTAATTTTTTTTTGGTGACTGGGGGTTTTTCCTGGCTGCTGAGGTGCTGGAAGGGTGCAATGGCAAGTGGTTAGCGGCACATGGAAGCGTGCACGCACACGCCTGCCTTTCCTCTGGTTCTTCCCCGTAGCACGGACCGATCCAGGATTTCTGCCGCGAAATCCACAGCGGTTCTGCCAAAGCGTCGGAGGGGGCTGCTGAAAACTGAGAAGTGGGACAGACGCGCTCTCAGAGACGGCAGCCAGCTCGTTTGCTGCTGCCTAAAGGGCTGATTGCAGAGCTCGGCGGCTTCGGGCTGGGATTTTACGGGACTGAAAGGGCTTCAAGGAGCAGGTACCAGTTGCGTGGAGGCGACACTGGGGACAATCATAATTCCAGGGAAATCTGGTCCCCAATTTTTCCCCATGACTACTTAAAATCTTGTTATAGGAACCATCCTTCTGAGAGCACCGAGCTCACTCTCAGAAAAAAAAACAAAGCCCTTTTATTAAGTTCAGGCTCTGTCTCCCAGCTCATTGCCAAAGGGGCCTTTGGTTCCCCTCAGGCGCTTTAGTCCTCACAGAAGTCGCTGCTTTCCCTCCTCCGTGCAGAGCCAAAGAAACCCTGCAGATCTAGCTGGTGCCACGGGCCAGACCTCGGGCATGGGCATCCACGTGCTGGCGGTACCCGCCGTGCTCCCCGAGCATCCCGGGGATGTTGCTGCTTAGGTTTCAGTCCTTCTTTCTCAGCCCTTTAGCTGGGTGGGGAGAAAATTCCCAGAATATCCAAATCCGAGATGAAAAGGCCCCTCCTAGCTCGCCTGCAAAAGGTTTGGGGGTTCAGGGCTTTGCATATCCATCTCTCAGCCCCAGCAGACACAGGGTGCCACATCTGCGTGCCTCAGTTTACCCACCTGCAAAATTAAGGCCCTGCCAGTGATGCCTGGAGCAATGTAGCTCTAGGCTGTCCAGAATCTCTCCCCAGCGTCGCACGGGGCTGTGAGCAGGGTCCGTAGGGTGAAGGCAGTTGCACAGTCACAGGTAATTTGCTCAGAGCTCCCAAACCAGGCGATTCGGTTGCACATTTGCGAGGCAGTACCTGCTCGGGGACGAGCCACGCACCGGCAGAGCCCATTAGCACTCAGCTGCGTTCTGCTGCTCGTTCCGCTCTCCTTCCCTTCCAAGCATCAAATTAAATCTCTTTTATTAGTTCCCTTTTTGTACACAACTCCTTGCACAATTAGTGAATAATTTTCAGGAGCACAAACTAATTGCCTCGCTCCATCCTCACCCCGCAAAGCTTTTTGCTTTCATTTCACTTTCGCTTAATTTTTATTAGGATCAAGAGAGAAGAGAAGCTCAACCAAAGCACCGCGAACGACAAGGGAACACAGAGTGTTCTTGCTCTGGAGAGGAGCTGGAGCCTGAAGAGTGCCTGCAGGGGTTTTTCCCCCGTAGCAAACGGGACTGAGGGTAGCAAAGACCCCCACCCCCTTCTTCTTCCCACCACCCACCTTCTGCGCACCCACGGTTGTATTTACGAGTGAGACATTTGCTCATTAACCATCGCTGCGATTCCAGCGCAGGTTCGAAATGAGGAGCCGATGCCTCCCGTTCCCTCTGATAGATTCCTGAAGCTCTGGGGGCCCAATCAATTGAAGGCGCCATAAATCACACTAATTAAACTATACCAAAAGCGCCTTTCGCCACCTTCGGGGGCCGGGCGCGGTGTGCCCGCGAACCCTCGGCAATCCAAGAGCTGACTGCCGGCTCCCAGGCGCGGACTTTGGGATAATTGATTTCCTGGTCCCTTTTCCTTATGGATGTCAAAGCTCTCAGAGCGACGTCGGCGGGGTCAGCAGGAGCGAGG
>NW_009712350.1:14144-24067 GCF_000703405.1 Apaloderma vittatum
CCGGGCGCGCCTGGCTGGAGCACACAAGCGTTTGTAGGCAGCCGACAGCACGACCTGCCTCGGGTTTTCCCGAGCATCCCAGGTCTGGGATCCTGCCTCTTGCTCCTTAAACACTGGGAGTCTGGGTGCGCCGTGGGGAGGGGAGATCAGAAAGACAAATTGCCTGGGGATATGGTGAATTGAGTGGGAATAGAGCGAATTGAGTGGGAATATGGTATTTAAAAGTTGCTTAGATGTAGTGTTGGGGATATGGTTTTGGTAGAGTAGGGTTATAGGTTGGACTCGATGATCCTAAGGGTCTTTTCTATCCTGAGGGTTTCTATGATCCTATGAATTGAGTGGGAATATGGTGAATTGAGTGGGAATATGGTCAACTGAGTGGGAATATGGTGTTTAAAGGTCGTTTAGATGTAGTGTTGGGGGATATGGTTTCGGTAGAGTAGGGTTATAGGTTGGACTTGATGATCCCAAAGGTCTTTTCTATCCTCAATGTTTCTATGATTCTATGAATTGAGTGGGAATACAGTGAATTGAGTGGGAATACTGTTTCCCAAGGTGCTGTGGAGGGGCAGTGATGCTTTGCCACTGGAGCTGCTGGCAGAGGTGTCCTCTCCCCTCGCATCCCTTTGAAAGTGGCAGTATCCCTGGTCCCCTCCAGCTCATGAATATTCACACGGCGGTGGCTGCGCTTTATCCCACGCTGTGCAATTATCATTTTAAAGGCTCTCAAATGCTTATCTGACTGGAGCATGATTTAAAGAAGCCTGTTGAGCTGGTGCCTGCGGGGGCTTTAGCTGAGCGGGGGGCTCTGCTGTGGAGGTGGGTGGTGGACAGGCATGAGCATCCTCCCTTCTCGTGGCTCAGCTGTCCTCCTGGGCTGGTTCTGGGGGATTTCGGTGGTGGGATTACCCTGTTCTCCTCCTCCCCACAAGGCTATCAGGCCTCGCCATTTACCCTGCGTAATGATCTTTCAAATCCACGGGCAAAAATCTGGGGCAAATCCAGGATTACTCAAGGATTTCTTGACTGGCTCCTGGGGAAAACGACGGTGAGGATGGAACCTGAGCTGCCCGAGAGGAGCACACCTGGGGGAGACTTTCCTCCACTCTGCCATGTCATTGATACTCTGGGAAATACCCAGTAAACCCCACTTTGCATGCAATTTGCCATGTGCACACGAGGTTGTGGGTTTGGTTGTGGTTTGGTGAGGTTTTTTTACCCCTGTTAAAATTAATTTAAACCACAGAGCAAGCAGAGGGGACTGACGCAAGGGGAACATGTGTTTCCATCAGATATCTCGATATGCTGCGTGTGCTAAATGCAGACAGCATCGCCTTAAAGATGCTTTTCCAAGCCAGAGACCTTGACTTACGCCTCGTAGAGCTTTTGCAAGACAAAAAAAATAAATAAGGGAGCATCATTTGTTTAATTGTTAATGGCTCCCAGACAAAAGCTAGTTGCCGTTCACCCGGGGAAGAGGGGCTCTGGCAGCTCCGGAGAGAGCATGTGGCATCACAGCTTGGGTTGCTTTTCAGAAGTGCTGAGCATCCAAAGCCAGGGCTGGTGAAGGAACGGGAAATGAGAACATGATTTTGCAAAAGCTCCTGATGTTTCCGAATGATTTTTGCATTGGGCCCTTTCCAGTGCTGACTGGGAATATCTTCTCGCCCGCCGCCCACCCCCGCTCCGCGTTGCACATGCTGCTCGACATATGCCGAGGGTTTTCACTGAAAAACCTGAAAATTCAGGCTCGGGTAAGCAGCATCGAGTCGGTATTTTCTGTTTTCCCTGGAAATAGGTATTTCCCGCAGAAACCTGTGGAAACGCTACCCTGCTAGAACTCTCCGTGCAGAAACCCACGTGAAAGGGGATCGCTGAATCTCTCCCAGCCGTGCCCAATACACGTGGGAGCTCCAAATTCACCCTTTTATAAAATGTAACCTGTCTCTTTGGATTTGTCCTACAGTGGCTGGAGAAGAAGGGCCACTTCCAGGGGACATGGGGACCTCCTGGGCCACCCCGCGTGGGTCCTACATCCCTCCCTGGATGGAGGAGACAGTCAGAGCAGATTTGAGTGTATTGATTTTATAATTAGCCCAGGGCTGGTGGAAAGGGTGCTTGTAAATGGACTCCCTACCGGCTTGGATTAGCTTTCTTTCCCCTTCCTTTGCCCATCTTGGGTTATCTCCAGCCGCATCATGAGGGGTTTTGTTCCTGCCAAGAGAGCTGGATGTTACAAGTGTCCTTTGAATGCGCAATCACAGCAGGCGACTCCCCTTTCCCTCCCTTCCCGGGGAATCTGACTTGGGATCTTGTTGATGATTAAGCTTAGCGTCACATAAATTATGTTTCGCCAAATTGCTACATTAATAAAGGGCCGTGTGTTCTTGGAGGATCATTAATTATAAATACATTTTTATTTCCCCTGCAAAAACTGCCCGTGCTCCTCGCTGGGTTGATTACGCAGCCGTGCCAGACACCGAGCCGTGGGAGAGGGATGAGGAGGAGCTCGAAGCCAAGCAGAGGGGACCCTTCATCACCCCAGCTTAAAGGCTGCTTGCTGAGGAAGGGGCTCAGATCCCTGCTGGGCTTTGCGCCCACCTGTGTGACAATCTGTGGATTATTTCCCAGTCTCAGCTCTCTGCTGAGGCAACACCTTGCTCTTCTCCAGCCCTGAGTTTTCATTGCATGAGGGCAGCACGTTTCCCTTCTGTATGGGGTTTGTGGCTGCCTTGTAAAGAGGGTGCCAGAGTGGCGGGAGGGGGCTGCAGGGACCCCCCCGCAGGGACTTGGCTCCAGGCACTGGCAAGGACCAGCCTCCTAAATGGATGCAGCAGCCCTTTACGTTTCCAAGCCTCCCACTCCCCGGGATGTCAGGGTGTAATTGTTCAATTCTTATCAATAAGATGCCTCCGACGGCAAAACTACCCTGCAGGGTTGTATTACCATTATTGATTCATTATTAACAATCACTTAGGTCAGGCTGAAGGTTTAGGCTGCCGCTCCCTGTGCTTTGGAGAGCATCTGAGGAGGGTCAGAAATCGATGGAGAGCATTCCCATCGTCACGGCGGGGCTGTGCCAGGCGGGATGCTTAGCACACGATAGGGAAGATGCTTCCCTCCCCCGGGGTTGGGGCTGGCGGGTGGGGTCCCAGGCAGCAGGGACCCCCACCTTGGCCCCCACTACGCTGACTGCATGTCATGAGCTGTGCCCAGCACGAGGGATTTCCCCGGAGCAGATGAGGAAGCGGCACATTTACCCAGAGATGATAAATTCCCTATTTGCAGATTTATTACAAGAACCTGAAGGGGCAGAAAAGAGGATTGTAGGGTGGTTGTGGTGTGGATTTCTTTTTTTTTTTCATGTGTGAAGGCTGTTAAACTTTTATGCTGCGCTGTAAATGGTAAATGAAGTCTGCCCCGCAGTTTAAATAGTCCCTGATTATAGAGTTTCACCTTTTGGCTGCTCTGAAGAGAGACTGACGACGTCCGATTGGCAGCTCCTGACCATGGGCACAAGAAATTGTTTAAGTTCTGGCAGATCAGGGCCTTTCCCAAACAAACCCCAGTCTTGCATCACAAGTGACACAAGCGTGCTGGGTCTCAGGGGAAGGCACTGGTAAATCAAAGCTAGTGGGGGAGGAAGGAGGGGCATGGCCCCATCTCCCCGAGGTTCAGCCGAGGTGGCAGGCAGGTATCGCTGGCTGCGTCCCAGCGCTCTCCTCCAGCATTTATTAACTGGGCTGGTGGCTGTATGACAGGTTCTTCCTCCCCGCGAGCTCTGGCCGCGCTCATCATCATCAGAGGTGAAGGGCGACTTCATGGGAGAACGGATCCCGGCTGGGGAGGCGAGGGGGGAAGCAGACCCAGGCTCTCAGATCCTGAAGAGCTGCATCGCTTGTCACGCACAGGTGAGTCCCTCAAAGTCTCGTCAAAGATTTAGCAGCGAGGAGACAATGATATTTGCAGTGAGCTCACAGAGGCTCATCGTCTTTGCAGAATGTACTACAGTACACTTACTGGTACATTAGGAAGCACTATAAATATTTAAAGCTAAACTATCGTTGCCCAAATAGATGAGCAAGCTCCAGCAGCTCTCGGGTTGTGCATTCTTCCTCCTTGACTTAACTCCGCCAGCTCTTGGGGCTCCCCCTGAAAAAGGAGGAATCAGTGGGGTGCTGCTTTGATTGAAGCTTTTGGCATATGGATGGGCTCTTCCTCTCCCTACGTGCGCAGCCAGAGCTGGGGGATGGCTCTGGGATGCTCTGGGAGCTTTGGGATGGCACAAGGCTCTGCAGGCTGGAGAGACAGCTGGGGAGGTGGGCTCAGCAGAGCTCCTGCAGGTCCCTTCCTCTTTTCTGGGACTCTGAGATGTCGCTTTGGTCTCCCCTTTCGAAAAATGACAGCAAAGGTGTCTTTATGAAATGTGCTGCGCCACATGCTTGGAGATATTAAGCTAATATTTTCCGCCCATGTTGCAACGTCTCCTGAAAAAGAGAGTCGCCCCTGACCGATGGATTGCAGGAGCCAGGCTGTGGCAGTGAAAGCAGCCGTGTCCTCGGGGAGGGCTTGATAGTAAAAAAAATATAATCTATTCTGAGCTAAATATTTGCACAGGAAAAGGCTATAGATTGCAGAGATGATAGAAAATTGGCAAAGCTTAGTAAAGCCTTATGCACAGCTCAGCTATCCATCAGCAGCAAAATAAATACATTGATAATTCCCCTTTGGAAAAGTGTCTATAAATTATGGCTGCTTGATGCTGCTAATAAGGCAGTGGGTGATGGGGCCAGCATGTTAAAACCTGGATCTCCAGTCCAAGACCTCCAAATATAAGAAATAAGTTCTTAGTCCCACCAGAGCGAGGGAGGGGCATTTGGGGTCCCTGGTGATGCCCACAACTGGAGATAACTGGGGCAGGACTTTGACTGGGGCTTTTCCATCCTGCAGCGTGTCTTTGGCCAAGCAACCACAGGCTCCTTGCTCTGTCTTTCCCCTCCAAATTTTTTCCTATTTTAACTTGCAACGACAGCGATGATGTGCAGTGCACGTATAGCCCCTCCGTGACATGACCAGGACCATGGGGCCCATCACAGGATAGTTACTGGAAGGGGAATAACTCATCTGACCTCAGTGAATGGATAAAATCCTGTAGGAAATATGGGACTGCAAAACTTAACTCTCTTTACTCAAGAAAGATAAATAAGAATATCACTAGCTATCTTTCCTTGCACTGATTTAAACCACCACTTGAAGTGATGACTTTCTTCCCATCCATTGAGCCCGCCTGCTCATCCTGTTGGGTATGTCCCATGGGACCTGTGTAGCATCAACACCCTCCACGGAAACTCCCACTTGACGGAAACTTGTATTTTCCACCCCAATCCCAGCAGCTGAGTGGCTCCTCCCGCTTTCTGCAGGCGCTGGGTTGGTCCCAGTGCTGTTACGGTACCACCGAGCCTGTTTAATATCGAGTGATTTCCTGCTCCAAACAACACTTAATGTCAATTATCGCACGCGGCGCAGGCAGTTTTTCAATTAACTGCCCTATATAATTTTATGTTTCCAGTCTACTTGTATGCGGTGCATAAACCTTGCGAAATGATGGCCCAGGCAGACAGGAGCCATGAATTTATTTTTAAGAGGACATGGCTGTGAGCCACAAAATCTGGATTTTTTTTGTTTTCTGTGGTTGCCCAGGGGCTCTCCTGGGTTTTACCCTGAGGGGAACGGGCCTTGCCGGGACAACAGGTCTACCTCTGAAAGAGACATCCGGATTCCTGCACTTGGAGCCACCTCTGCAGCCCCTTTCTTGGGTAAAGAGGGTGGATTTTGTCCCATTCCTGTGCTGAAGGCCTTGGGGATGCCTGGACAAGGTGGTTTTGGGCAGGAATTGCTGTTGTTAACCGTTTACGTGCTCTCTCTTGGCAATGTGACCCGAGCCCAGCTTGCCATTCACTTGGATGAAAACAAGCACTGGTTCATACGTGTATATTTACTCTGATGAAATCCAAAGTGCTCATTTTGTTTAAAATAAACCCAAAGGTTCTCAGCAAAGGCAGGAGTAAGACCCATGCTCAGCCTGTCGACGTGATGAATGTGCTGTGGTCCGAGCCAGACCACTCGGCTTCCCCTCATGCTTAAACTAATCCCCGTGTCCATCAATCATCGGGGGAAAAGGCTCGGACCCTCATTTATTACAGCCCCGGTAAATATGCATAGTAAAGGCCTTTTTTTTGTTGGTTTTTTCCCTTTATGGAAGAGGCAGAAGGGGAACAGGAGGAAGACAGACCTTTTCCCTCCCAGCCCCTGTGCTTTATGGTTTTTCCCCCTTTGGGAGACAGGTTTCCCAGGGTCAGGGATGCCGCTGCCCTCCAGGTTTGCTCCCATTCCCTGCAGCAACAGGGGCCGTAAAGCAAATAACCGATTACTCGGCGACAGCTGTACCAAACGGGAGCCTACGTCTGTGACCTGTGGTACTTGAGGTTTGGTAAATATGTTCTTAATAATCAACTGGTATTTATTTAACGTACAATAATTCTTCTGCTAAGCTCCAGAGAAACGCAGAGTTAATTAAAAATTTCTTTGATATCGGTCCTCTAGGGAGAATATTTTATACTACTGGGGGCTTGGTTTTAATTTCTTTCTTTTTGTCTCCCTCTTTTCTCTCTCTGTCCCTGCTGTTATTTTATCTTTCTCCCATAATCCTGATGATGCTTATGGCTGGATGCCCATGATCTGGCTGTTCCCCCTGGCAGGTGGGCACTGGTGGGGGCTTGATTTTAACCTCCGCTCAGCTGCTGAGCATTGAGCCCTTTGCACCGTGACAAATCACCTTCGGGCTGGGAGAGGGGTGATGCCCAGGTTGCAAACGCTGCGGTGATGGAGCCTGAGGGACGGGGATGTTTTGACTCCTGCATCCCCATCCCTCGCTGTGCTTGGGCTGCTGAGGAACTGTCCCTAACAAGGACAACTCGCCGTGGCCGTCCCTTTCCCAGCACAAAAGTGAGGTGATTAAAAGTTAATAGCAGCTGGTGGCTGGAGGCTGGTAAGCTGGCTGTAATTATTCGGCTGTGGGGATATTAAGGGCCAGCACAATTATAATTATGAGGTAATCGGGTGAACGCGCTCGAGCAAGTTTTGCGCTGATGTTGTGTTTGACATCTCACAGCACAGAGGTCCCTGCTGCCCCATCCTGGTCCCCCCCCAGCTTTATGTCACCTCTGTCCCGTGCCACCCCAGCCCCATCAGTGCCCCATCCCAGCCTGGCAGCCGGGATGGGATGTTTGTGCTTGGCAAAGGCTCATTGCAGCAGAGGAAATACAAAACAGCAAATAAAAAGCATCTGATTGATTTTCATGTAATTTTTTTTAAACTAATGGAAGAAGAGCACTTAGGAAGCGGAGACACGTGTGGCCAGCCTCTGGTCTGTGTGCCCTTCGGAGGGGACCATGGGGTCTGGAGGACAGACCTCAGCAGCCCCTTCTGCACTGGGAGAACTGGGAGGGCATCTCCCCAGGGAAAGAAAACCCTTTCTCTTGGGGCTTTAGCTGGAGGGTACTGGTGTCTCCAAAAATCCCACAGCACATAAAGTGGAAGCCCGAGAGGGAGACAGCGAGGGCTGAGGTGGGAGGAGGAGTCAGGATGAACCCTCCGAGTGCTCCCACCATCCCTAGGTGAGCCAGGATTAGCGACTCCGCAGCCAAAGCAGCTCATCTGAGCCTGAAGATAAGGTGTGGAGGCAGCAAGGGAAGAGGAGACCTCTCTCTGGGCGGCCAACATCTGCCAAGAGCCCGGCTGAGCTGCAGAAGTTGGGCCAAGCCGCCTCGCGGAAACCCTGGGCTGCTTTTTGTCTGCTCGGGGTGGGCAGATTTGGGGTTTGTTGCTTCCTAAGTATTAATTCTTGCAGTTTTGTTGCCTCCTTTCAGCTCCACAGCCGTGAGGAAACAGAGCAGAAGAGGTGATCAGAAGTCATTTGAAGAGTAACGAGGTTTGGTCCAGGACCCTTTGGGATCCCAGGTCTGCTCGTGCTTTTATTGAAGATGCTGAAGAGGCCACTAGCAAAACAAGGGAAGGTTCAACACGTATGTGACAGTGAGAGCAGAAGAACCCACGGGGAAGGTGTGGGACACACACGGGTGAGGGCACTGTCCTCTTCCCAATGACAGAAATGCAGATATTTGGGGAAAATAAGAGGGCAGAGCGGTGGGAGCTCGCAGCAGTTCCTATTCTGTAGGAATTCTGGGGCTGTATTTTACCCCATATGCCCTAGGACAGGATGCCTACTGAGCTATTGTCTCTTCTGGAAGGTTTCCACCTCCTTATTTATAAGGCTTCTCCAGCCCAGAACAACCTGCTTTGGAAGATCAGTAGCACAATCATCGCCGGGCCATGAAATAAGACCCGAGGAAGTATGGCTGAGAATAATTTACCTACCACGTGGCTGAACCTGCTGAGAAATAAACCTCCGTCCTGCAGGGACAAAGTCTTCCCGACGGCTCTCTTAGATCACAAAAGTCGTCCCCGCTGGCCGCCAGCTCCTGTATATTTGGTGCAGCCTCTTCATCCCACACCGAGCATGATTCTTCGGGATAGTCCCTAACGTCTTGTGCACTGGCTGTCGGATGGGTTTGGGGGTTTTTCCTTGATTTTTTCCTTTTCCCTTTTTATTTCCCCACTGTTTAGATCAGGTGTTGTCTGCTACATCCCAGCATTGTTTGGGTTTTTTCTTTTTTTGTTTTCCCCCCCCCCAGGATTTCCATCACGCCCTGGAGTAGAGCCTGGTCCCCATCGCCAGGCTGGGGTGGAGGAGAAAGGGGGAAAGCATATGTACCATCTCAAAAAAGCCAAGAAGCCCCACCTAAACCAGGAATTTGAGGTAAATCTGGGTTTAGCATCGTGGTTAAGGGTCGCTCCCCAGGGGCTGCACTTGTTTCCTGCGCTGCAGACAGTCTAGGGAGAAATAATCTGCTTTTTTTTCTCCTTTTCCCTTGCACTCAAGGGAGAAGAAAAAGACTTTAAAAAAGAAAAAGAAAGAAAAAAAAAAAGCGTTTGGGCATTTTTCTCTTATTTCCCACTTTTTTCCTTTTTTCTGAACACTTTCAAAGCTAATTTCAAAAAAGCTGGTAACACTTGATAGTTTTAATTAATCTGCTGCCTAGGGAAATACAATTTGTGTAGCTAAAGCCTCTCGCTTTCCTCTGGATAGCTATCTCACTCCGGGTAACGCTGATGGTTCCAGCGTGACAGAGATCGCAGCGGTGACTCCAGTGATTTTATTTTATTTGACCACAAAAGCACGGCATGCCAGGTTGGTTTTGGCCTGGCCAGCTGGCAGGAGAGGGAGTGGATGCAGGATTTAATGGGGATCAGATGGAAACCGGGTGGGAACAGCTTGTTCACCCAAACTTTGAATCGATTGAAAAGTCTTGAACAATTTTTCTCCCTCCGGTAACTCTAAATCGAGATGTTTTGCTCAGAACACAGAAAGAACATCACGAAGCATTTGAAATATAATATTGGGATTGGTTTGGTGGGTTTGTGTGTTTTGTTTGTTTTTTTTTTCCATTTCCCCCTCCCCCCCCCGGTGTCATTTGCTAATTAATTAATTAGAAGTGATCAAGAAGCAGGGAAAATCACGGTGCTCTCTGGCTTTCTGCACAGCACAGGTCAGCGATCCCAATGGGGGAGCTCCCATTTCTCACCCACACCTGATCGCCCACAAAGAAACTCATTGATTGTTAATGCAAATGCAAGGAAAATTTAAAAAAAAAAAAAATCCACTTTGGTGCACTCAAGCTGCTCTCTGGCACCTGAGGGGCACAGACAGGGGGACAGGGGTGGCCCCATCTATGTTTCTCCAACGATGGGTGGAGGAGAAGGTGCCCATGGAGCACCCAAAGGGCTCTTGGCTTCTTCCAGCA
>NW_009712350.1:24098-30363 GCF_000703405.1 Apaloderma vittatum
GGGCTCCCACCAGGAGGTGGAAGCTGTTCAGGCCCCTGACTCCCCATAATCTCGCATAAACACTGCGTTTTGTAGCCACTTAGCTAGGGCTGGCATTTGGAAGTGACATTTAAAGGTCACTGCCAATCTTCCCGCATGGAGAACATGGAGAGGGTGAGAGCGTTTGTGTGACGCCCTGACGGGACCAGGCGTGTGAGCAGCATCGGCAAAGACGCTGAGCTGGGTCCCTGCCTCCCCCTCCTCCTCCTCCCGTTCCATGCGATGCATTTCTTTCTCCCTGCCCTTCCTCTCCATCCCAGCTAATGACTTTTTCATTCCCTTGCGAGGAAAAGGCTGTTCTGGGAGATTTATGGCCGGTTCTCCCGGGCTGGGGAGAGGTCTGGGCACAGCAGTGGGGTGAGCTCGTGCAACACGTGGGCTCTGCAGGCTTTGGGGCTGGCAAAGGTGATTTCCACCCGCTCAGGGGTTTGTGCACACCCGTCTCTTGCTGTCGAGATGCACGGCGTGGCGGCAGCCCTGACCTTCCTGTTATTATTGGTGCTAGTTTGCTCATGTTCAGGACATTTTTTTGCTGGGCTTACCCACTTCACAGTGAGTCCTTAAGTGAGGGACTTAACACCCATCTTTTCAAAGCGCTGAAAATCACACTCCACGTTTGCCAAAATAAAACATAAAGAAGTCAATACAAATTAAGTGAGAAAGAAGAGAAAGTCTGCTTCTATTCTTTAAACCGGGTTTCCAGGCAATTATTCTCCTATCTCCCACATAAAATTAATAAGAATTCTGCTTGAACACTCAATAGGCTTTGGTTTTTGCATAGCATCTTTGAGGCAAAGGGAGAGTAGAATGCTAAATTAGTTTCCTACAGCCTCTCCTGCTCACACAACGTGTAGGTAGCAGTGCCCATGGGTCCATGCACTGGCTTGGCCTGCCTGTACAATATATTGCCTGGCAAGCAGTGGTGATCCAGGCTTCTTGGTTCACTTCAGCTGCTGGAGGGAGCATCTGTGTTGTCACACAAGTCCTGGGCTGGTGGAAGTTTATTTTAAAATACGCGTGAAACTTTTTCTCAGCTCCTTTTCCCATTTTTTTACCCCGAAGTGTCTCTCTCTCTCTCTCTCTTCCCCACATCTTCCTAGCTTCCTCCCCTGGAAGAGATCTTGTTCCTGCCCGGCTGTGCTCTTGCCAGCTCTTCTGCTTCTTCTGTAAATAGAAAAAAAGAAATAAAAAAAATTGGATCTCAGAGAAGCAGGAGTCTCAGAAGTAGTACAGCGATAGATAAATGGATGTGTCCATATGGAGAAAGACAAATAGGCAGGAAGATAAGGAGACTGGGTAGTGAACGTTGTGTGTGTGTGTCTGAAATCAAATTAAGAAATTTCTCACATATGTTTCGTTCTATCAAAACTTCAATTATGCAGACTGTGTTTCCTACCTCATCGCCATAAATAAAGCATAGTTTGCAAAAAGGACAACAATAATATTACACTAATATTATTGCAGCCCATAAATAAACACAGTGAGATGCTGCTGATAATCAGGAGGTCATTTCCAGCTCAGCATCCTCTTGTTTAATGCAGTGGCACGAAGGCTGCAGCAGCCCTGTTAGAGGCACAGGCACTGCGCTGGGAAACAGCAACATTTCTCTGTTGTAGTAGAAGAGCTAGATTATCAGTATAGATCTAATTAACTGCCTGCTTTTGGCCACATCTGAAAATCAGCATATTCCCAGTTGAAATACAATGCTCAGATCACTATGTCCGTCCATCTGTCCGTCCGCCCATCCATCCGTCCATCCATCCATTCATCCATTCCTCCATCTACCCCTCCATCCATACATACACCCATCCATCCATCCATCTATCCATCCATCCATCCATCCATCCATCCATCCGTCCATCCCTCCATCCATCCACCCATCTGTCCATCCATCCACCCATCCATCCATCCGTCCATCCATCCACCCATCCATCCGTCCGCCCATGTCCCTGCAGTTCATGGATATTCACATACAGAAACGTTTGTAAATACATATATCTGCATGTGCATATGTGTTTATTTCTGTTTGGCTCCATTTATACACACATATACATGCATATATAATTTTCTCTCTTTAAAATATTAAAATAAATTACATCTTTTCACAGAATACAGACATTAATTCTGTTTCCAGGAGATTTGTCAAATCAGTGGTCTGTGTTTGCATAACAAGCTCTTTGGTTATGCTGCACTGCATATAAATTACCGCGTTGTCAGGCTCCAGATCAAAATCATTGGGTTTTAAGCAGAATCTCTCGCATTGATTAAGACGTGCTTTATGTTATGTGCATCCATTACACCCTGAGCCCTGAAAGCAGCTCCAGAAAACCAAAAAAAAAGGAGCTGGATGTGGCCAAAGGAACTAAGGGAGCCCCACAATCGTTTTGAGATCCCCGCTGGTGGGAAGGGATGGGTGCTGGGGGGATGCTCCAGCCCTGGACCACTCCGAGGGGAGAATGATGGGGGAGCTGCTGCCTCCTTGAGGTGCAGAAACCGCAGCCTCACACACGGTTTGAGCTCGTCGTGTTCTCACACACCTCACCCACCCACCCCGAGTCTATTAAACGTACAACCCCCAGACTGCGCCGCCTCCTCTTCAAAGCTCCACTTATCTGCCGCGGCAGTCAAACAGTTCGGGGTTTATAAAGCGTAATCGGGAAGCGCAGCCTCCCTGTCGACACAGGCAACAGTCACCTGCTCGTTTGTTTTAATGAGATAAAACGCTCTCCAGAAGTCAGGGCTTTGGGATCCAAAGCTCTTTGGTTGTCTCTCAGTCCCCTGATCCCCGTTTGCCAGCGCACCCGGGGAGCAGCCACGCTCTGGTTGAGCTGGTTTTGTCCCAAAGTGTGGACACCAAGAGCCTGGTTGGGCGGGGACCCAAATTTCAACAGCTTTGGGAGATCGGGCTCCTCACAGCAATGATGACCCGTCACACCAATGAGTTTTCTGTCTGGGAAAAGGGATATTTTCAATTCTTTTTTTTTTTAAATGGGAAAGAAATGGCAGAAATTAAAAAAGAAAAAAAAAAAGATGGAGATTCTCTTCTCAGCTCCATCCCACCCTGAGCCCCAACCACACCTCCAGCCATTCAGCCCCGCATCCCCGCTGTGACTTCCCAGGAGCGATGGGACATTTCTTTAAAAGGACATTTCTTTTAAGGGACATTTCTTTTAAGGGACAGACTGGCCCATGACAGAGAGCTGGCATGGGACAGGATGCCTCCCAGGCGGTTCCGACGGAAAAATCACCTTCCCCATTTGCAAAAAGCGAGCTCTGCTCCTCGCCAGGACTTGTCTTGCTGCAGCTTTCAGGCTTCCCAGAGGCTGCCAAGAAAAGGGTCATTTCAAGCCGTATTTTTAGCTTGCTGGCACCTGCCCGTAAGGAACGAAGGTGAGACTTGCCAGCTCACTTCATGCAAGACTATAGAGTGGCAGCAGATGGGACCAGCTCCTGGTTGCTGACAGGGATGTGAATAGAAGCTTAAATTAAAGCAGCGAAGTTCTGGAGGCCTGGGTGCTTTTTCTGTGTGTGCTGGTAGTATTTTGCTTTAGTTTGCACAGAGGCACTGGGGAGCCAGCTACAGTTTAATTGTATTTCTTTAATTTTGCCAGCCAGAAGCCTTGAGGCAGAGCCACATGAAAGGAAATTATGATTCGGGAGAATTCCTCTTTTTGTTTACCTATTTAAAGTGCATTTCCTTGGTGTTTTTCCCATTCACAGCACAGAAAGAAACCCAGAGGAAAAAAAAAAAAAAACCTGCAGCAAAAATGAGTTTTAAAGCCCCCTAGCGTGCTTGTGCAGAGGAGAGGCAGGGACTTGCTGGTGTCCTGGGGTCTCTCATGACGTGTAGCTCTTTTTTGAGGTGAAACAGGGTATACAGGAGTCCTCGAGGTCAACTACTGAACCTGAATCAAGTGCAAAGAAGCCTCAGAAGACACAGCCTGGACCAGCATCTAACCCCAGCCCCACAGGTGAGCATCCCTGCAAACAACCCAAGGCCACCAAGCAGAGGGAGCAGGAGAGATCCTTAAGGCTGATACTTCTTCAAGGAACATCTCCCAGTCCATAAATATTCCCACCAAAATGCAGGGACAAAACATAATGTATAAAAGATTGAATAGAAGATATATTATGCTATTGCATAGCAATCCTGTCTTCAGGAATTTATGGCTTCGATATATCCCCTGCTAAAAGAGGTTCTGCTGCCTGATGGAGGAGTTCAATCCATCTTGCATCTGTTGCAAACTATCAATATTATGGTTTGCCCATTTAAAGGGGAATTGGGATCAAGTCTTTCGTCTATTTATAATAAAAAATAAAAAAGAAACAAATGAAAAATCCTTGCGGCGCCATTGCTATCGCGCTCGCTTTGGGTTAATCTGCTGGGATCCTTCCTTCTCTCACCCCATCCCAGGGATGCATCGAGTTTTTCTGGGGGTGAAGCTGCCCAGTGGGAGGGGACCAAAGGGTCACAGCGGCGGTGCCCGGGTTTGTGGGAGCAGAGCACGTTCACGCCTGCATCTCCTCTTGAGCAGAGCTTGCTTTAATCCAGCCCATCTCCCCTTTTTTTTATGTCCCTGTGCCTTTATAATCTATAAAAGCCTCCCTGCGTGGCCGTGCTCCGCGCCGGCGCGGGGCTCGGGGTGTAAAAAGTTTGCGAGTCAAATCAATCCATCATCACCGGGTTTATAGATGGCCCTAGCAAACACTTCACATTTCAATCACGGCTGAAATCCTGCTTGATATTCCCCTAAAAAAAAATAATAAAGGCTAAAAGCAAACACCAACCCAAACCCTGGGCCTTTTCTTGCCTCTCTCCTGGCGCAAGTGAAATGAAGGGGTTTTGGGGGTTTGGCTGGTGCTGCCCCTGCATTCCCTATTCGCCAGCCCTCCTGCTGCAAACCCCGACTGAAAAAGGGGGTGACCTGGCCGTGGAGGGGTGTGAGGGCACCTGAGGCTCCCCAGGACCCTTTTCCTGTGCCCCAAATCCCCAGGAGCTGCCAAACTGACTTTTGCACCACGATGGCACAGCCTTTGTCTGCCCCCACGGCCGGACCACCCAGATATCTCCCCCTCCTCCTCTCCGTCCTCGGCACCAGTTTCTCCTTCCTCTATTGGGCAGAGAGAGGGGATTTGGGAGAAAGCAGGTCATAAAACACTCAGCAAAGTTCCACTCGGTGCTTCAGGTCTGAAATTAATAGGTGCAACCCATAATCCTCTCTTGGAGAGTGATGGGGAGGGAGGGCGGGGGGGAAGGCAAGAGAAAAATAATGGTCAAATCCCCGTGCCTTTCTGTCGGAGAGTCCTCCAGGTCTGCAAAGTTCAATGAATAGGAAATGAGGTGGAGACTTGGCACGTTCGCAGGGAACACGGGTCAAAAGTGACCTTCAGCAGCTCGGCGTGGGGTGCAGAGCTATGGAGGGGTCCTGGCAGGGAGGACGTGAGGCTGCAGAGCCCTGCCTAGGTGGCCACCCAGCCCTGGGGACGGGGCTGGTTTTGGGGGCATTGTTTGGAAAGAAAAGCCTTTCCATCACCCATCTTGAGGATGAGAGCGCTTCTCTCGCCGTCCCCGCGGACCCTTCCTCCCAGCTCACCCCAGGACATCGGGGCTCCCACGCTCAGCTTTCACCTCTTTTTGGAAATCCTCACCCTGGGGAGCAGGGAGGGGGCTGCAATCTCCATTCACACCCCAGATCCAAGCAGCTCCCCCTGCTAGCTATTGCCATCTCTCACCGCTCACCTTCAAAGGGCTGCTCTGCAAGAAGGAGGCTGTGGGCATGGCTGAGGTTTGGGTAAGCGGCTGCTGAGGTTTGGGTAAGCGGCTGCACCGCGCCAGGAAGATCAAACCAGGGGCAGGGAGGGCTCTCCTCCCAGCCTGAATAATTAAATTTTTACAGGAAAGCAAAGGCAAATGACAGAGAGATGGATGGGAGGGAGAAGGATGCCTGTCATGGTGTCTGTTTGTAGGTGACAGCGTGGGACAGGGAGCCCTGTGGGCATCATCCCCTGCCCCACATCATCCACCTGCATGTGAGGGGGAAAATACGGTCGCCTGGTCCCTCCTCCATCAGTCCTGTCCTCCTGACTGCCCTACCTTGTCCTTGGCTGGTCCTTTCCTGACCAAAAAGGAGAGCGGGCATCTTGTCCTGGCCGAGCCGGTTGCGGATGCTTTGGGGGAGGATGCACCGTGTTGGTACCAGAGGCTTTTAAATTCAAAAAAGCGCGC
>NW_009712350.1:30410-37325 GCF_000703405.1 Apaloderma vittatum
AACCGCTGCCACGCGCGGTGCCGCGGTGGAGCCGGCGGCTCGGCCAGGCTCTCCTGCCCACGCGTGGTGGCCATCAGCAGCGCTTTAACCATCATCTCTGAGGGACAAGCAGCAGAAGCAGAAGGGACAAGGGACGAGCTCCTTCCCTGCTGCCGGTGACGAATGAGCCGCTGGGAAAGACGGATGAGCCGAAGCTACCGAGGGCCCCTGTGCTCGTTGATCATGAGAGCTGCTGGAGCCGGGATGGGAGCAGAGAGTGCTGGAGGAGCAGCTGGTGCACTGGGAAGTTCAAAATCAAAGAAGTGTGGGTTTACTTTTTGGGGTTTTTTTCCCAAGGAGCAATCTATTCAGAAGCAATTATGCCCTGGTACCTGCGTTGAACTTCCTTGTTCTTTATTGCGATGACATTTGCATGAAATGGGTAGCAAAAAGCACTTTTCAGGGTAACAGATTCCCACCTGTTCCTGCTGCTCATTCCCGACCCGAGGGGATCATCTGCTCGGGGATGAGGCTGCGGCGGGGTGTGACAGGGCGATGGGGGGATCAGCCTCCCCCATCCCTGCTGCTGCTCCTCCAAACACACTCTGAAAAAAAACCAAACCCAAACCAGAACATCCTGAGCTGGTCCTTTTCTATTTGTTCGGCAATCATATTTGATTTAATTTCATGTTTTCCCCTCATTCTTTTTGCTGTGCTTTCCACACAGAAATAATGATGACAACGTGCCGCTATTGCTCCTCTCTATGTAGCTGATTCCTCTCCCTTCCCTCCCTTGTCATTTCCAACCCTGATTTTTTTTTCCCCTCCCTTTCATACGACGACTTCTGCATTTCAGCTTACTCACCTGGAAACTGCTACATTTCCTGGTTCATTCTGATTAGATTGTGTCTCACAGCTGTGTGCTGCTGAGCCATTTTTAAATAAGATGTTCGCTTAGCACAGTCACCTAATTATTTGGAATTTAGTGCCATTGTATTTTTACATACGCTCTTACAATTGATTTTTTTTGGGGGGGGAGGCAGGAAAGCGCAATCGTTCCCTCCCCGCAAACCGACATATTTTATACGTCTTGGGTTTTGTGTGCATATTACATTTTTAGAAAATCAATTTCTGGCCGTGGCTACATTTGTTCAGCCTGAGACAGAATGTGAGCAGCAGAAGCTGGAGCCGGAAGGACATCGGAGGACCTTGCAAAGAGCTGACACAAAGCAGACATTTATTTCTGTGCCGTAACTAAAGAACCAGCCAGCCGTCCCAGCGTGGAGCTCCAGATTTATCTCTGTCCCACACATGCCCGGTGCCCTCTCGCCTGGGCTCCTGCTATGTGAGGTGACTCACGATGCTGCGGATTTGAAAAGCCCTGCTGTTATTTAAGAAAAAAAAACAATAAAATAAATATTTTATTTTTTTTTTAAAGACAAAAGGTGCATGCAACTGCCTTCCCAAAGGCTGCCTTGTGATAAAGAGGATCCAGTCACCCCAGCCGTGGGGCTTTGCAGCTGGGAGCGTTTTGCATGGTGGGGATGGGGACGGGAGATGATGCAGGGGCTGATTCTGACCCAGCATCACTCTGACCCCTTCCCCAGCTTTAATCCCTTGGAAAAAAAATCATGGGATCCCCACAGCTCCACCCAGCACACACCAAGGTGAAAGGAGGAGCAGGGCAGGAGCCTCAAACCCTAATGAACCATTTGCAGATGCACACAGATATTAACCACCAAACTGCAAAAAAATCCCTCAGCTTGGACCGCCTTTCTCCTGCCCCTGCAGCCAGCTGTCTCTCCTGGGGGAAGCTCCTGTTTTTTCCCCTGTACTTAAGGGATTTGTAAATTCATTGCAAACAAGGAACGGGAGAGCAGCGACAGGGGCATAAGAGCACCCCAAAACCTTATAACAAATTATTTAATTGCATGTGCACCGGCCGCTGCAGCTTGGGGAGGATTTCCAGCTCCTCAACAAGACTTGAAGGGGCTTGTCTCACTCCCTGCCTCAGTTTCCCTCCTGATAACATGAAAGAGGTGTTAGCAATATTGCTGCCGACTGCGACGGAGACCAGGCACGTGCAGCGGGCTTGAATCTGCTGGGTCTTGGCTTTCCAGCCAGGTAGGTCAAGTAAAAAAGGAAAAAAAAGAGAGAGGGATTTATTTCTTCTCTAGTTCAAGACTGACAAGGACACAGCTTAATCTAGGACAGGCACGCTTGAAATCCTTGTGCTCTAAAGATAATTTATAGGGCAAATTTTTTGCCACACTGGTATAAGCTGCCTTTGGCTGGGATTGCACCGGCAGCGTTTACGATTAAACGGAATCACGGATGTAAATCAGGGAAGTTTCCTGGCATCGCACCCTTGTCACTGTGATCGCTGGTCCAAATCAACAGCATCTCCATAAACCTGCGTGACATTGCATCAAGCCGGAGATCGTACCAGTATAAATCTGGAGAGGTACTTCATTGTAATATTAATTTTCAGGGGGAAATAAGGAATCCTTCGGGGTAAGGAGGAGATGGCGTTCAGCTGGGATGGGAAGTTCACCTTGGTTGCTTCATCCATCCTTAGTCAAGAGTAATGTCCCTGAACCCCCTTTGACCTGAGTTCTCAGAAACACCTGAGGGACACGTTTTCCTGGAAGGAAACACCTCAGCTTGAGGCTGGCTCGGGGGGATGCTTTAGATGCAGATGTTTGCTGCCCCTTCTCCCTGAGAGCAGTATTGATCAGACTGCATTAGGATTTCTAAGTCATTCTTGGCAGCTCATGGCTTTGTTAACAGGCAAGAGGCAGATAATGTGTGAACTGCCTTGGCTGGAGATGGCAGCCACAAGATGGGAGCTGCCAGCCCCAGCCTGCCCTGATTTGGGCTCAGAGGAGGCTGCAGCTGGACAAGACCATGAAAATCCCATGTTCTGGTCTCAAAAACTGAAGGGTGTGGGGTCTGCAAGGTGCTCAGCATCCCAGCAGCAGTGCCAGGGCTCCCCTGCATCTCCCCAGATGGAACTTGCTGGAGTTATTAAGAACGTCCAACTTGGGCTTCATCTCCTCTCTCTTTAGGAAGTTGCCAATTTAAACCATTCAAACCCCGATAACCCAGGCAGTGCCCCGTGCCAGCCCGCTGCTCTCCTTCATCCAGAGCCTTGCAATTCCCAAAGGCTGTGCAAAGAAGGAGCTCAAAATGCAAAAAGAGGGGGGAAAAAAAGGCAAATTCCACCTTTAGACCTATTTCCTGTTAATTGGCCGTGAAAACACCAGCCAGAGGACGAGAACAGAGGGGTCCATTCTTCATTTGGACAATGTGGGGAGATAAATTGCTCAACTGTTTTGGCTGAAACAAGGTCTTTGTCTGAGGCTGAGTGCTGACCCCTGCTCCCTCCCCACTCCCAGCCGAGGAGGCAGCGGAGCAGAAGCTGCAGCCACCTTCCTCATCCGTCCCCTTGAGGAGCCATCTCCATCTCTGACACATCCCGCTGCCCCCAAACAGCATGTAGGGAGAGAAAACAAGCCTCAGACCTTGCTCAATTTGCACACGCTTCTTGCAAATCTTTTTTTTTTTTTTAAACTCCTGTTAACGACACGTCTCCTCGGATGGTCCTAATTCCAGTACCTGTATTTATTCTCCGTGTGTAAAGACGATTTCTGTGGCTGAAGGACTTCCCAAGTGACCGGCTCCACTCCCTGCTCTGCGTTTATATGGGAAAAAAAGCATCCACCCTAATCCTTGCTTCACCCAGGTCTCCTTGGAGGGTCCCAGTCCCCACAGCCAGGGGATCCCACGCCGGGATGCATCCCAGCGCGGGGTGCAGCCGGGCTGGAGAGATTCCCCAGGCACTTTGTCAGCTGGCAAAGAGATGCCACCTGAGCCGGCACAGAGCCGCAAATCAGGCTTGCCTTTTGCAGTATATACATATGGAATGAGGTTTATTTATGAGGGGAAAAGAGCCTATAAAGAAGAGTTATGGTGTCCAAGAGGAGCTGATTTACAGCACGGCAAACTTCAGGCTGTAGCTCAGCGTGGGGAATGACAGCCCCTGACAGGTGGCCATGAATAAATCCAAAAGTTTTCCCGTTGCCGGTAGCCGGTGGCCAAATACTTCGTCAGGTTGGAGAAATCTCCACCTGCCACGCTTTTTAATAGTCAAGGAGGTGGGGAGGAGCGTGGGAGAGCTCTGCCGCGCTTCAGTGCGAAGCGCTGCCCTTTTCCCTTGGCTTTTTTCAACTTCTCCCTCATGATCAGCGAATCCTGAGCACGGCCAAGAGCAGCCCTCTTGGCAATACGGTTTTCATTGCAACCACCCATGCACAAAGTGCTTAATCAGGCCCTCGTGCCAGCATCCCAGCAGCACGCGACAAGCGAGCACGCCGAGCTCCCCGAGACGGGTCAGAGCTGCATGACAGCCGCAGCATCTGCGTCTTTCACGGGGCCAGACCCATTGCCTGCTGAAGGTTCGTCCTCTCCCTGGTGCCGATCACCAGGCAGAGCTGGAAAATGTCGCACTGACTTCATCTCGCCTGCCTCGGATAGCCCCAGCGTGGACCGTGACGGGGATGGCACCTGCAGAGCCCTCTGAGATGCTGCGGAGCCCAAGGACAGCACAATTCAGCCCAACTCCTGCCCTCCAGGCTGCTCTCCTGCTGTGCCTCCTGCTCACATCGAGCTGAGGAGCTGCCTGTATTACACAAGTCCTTGTTTTCCATCTGGAAAAAGCCATCAAGGAGTAACCAGAGGCTTTTGTGGCTTTGCACAGGGTTGTGCCGAGCAGGCATGGTCGAGCTTGCTGCAGGGCTGGCGATGCCCACGTGGGTTGTTCGCAGAGTGAGTTAACGCTTCTCGAGCGTCACTGGCCCTTCTGTGCCGGAGAGTCATTCCTGCCCACCTGGTGTATCCCTGACTCAGCAGACTGACAGTGCGTGCAGGGATGACGCTTCCCAGGCAAGTCCCTCTTGCTGCTGGGCACTAAATCATGCACAGACTCTCATCTGAGGTGCCCCAGAGAGGAATCGGATGCTCTCGTGTCTCAGGAGATGGGTACAGTGCCTCTGCCACCTCAAGAGCTCATAAACTACCACAGGCAGCAGCGAAACTCCAGGAGTGCTATTAGCTGAGTAGGCTGTCAGCCTTTCTGAGAACCCACATGCTGACAAGAAGTTTAATTGCCGGCGTCGTAAAGCTGGAGCCGGGCACAAACGCCTGGTGCCGACACTCTTCAGCTTGGAGTATCAACAGATGGGTTTGCTGAGAGCGGTGTTGGACAAGGGCTAGAAGAAAGCTGAGAGCGGGGCTGGCTTTTAACGCATTTGCTGCGGGGCAAAAGGAGGGCTGAGCATGACGTGTGGGGCAAATGGGAGATGCACGTGAGGGGTTTTGGAGGCTTGGCGGAAGGTACTGGGCTTTTTGGTGCAGTGACCCTTGGGCAGCGAGACGGGTCCCTGTCCCAGCTATCTGTGGCAATGCAGAGAGAGATATTGAGAGATCCATACTGGGAGACACCGCAAACCCTCCTGTGGTGGGGACATAGTGGGCACACAAAGCAGAATTCACAACCACTTGACGCGGGCCAGGTGTCTGAGCAGCCAGACCCCCACTCTCCTCCCCTGGCTCCCCCTCTGCTCGAGTCTACGTGTCATCAATGATGCAGTCATACCCATCACCCCTCCAGACGTCAGGATTAGCATCACCACAGAGCTGGGTTACTGCTGCCTCATCCCAACCCCGAGATGCAGAACACGCACGAGTCCAACCCGCAAACCCTTGCCGGCTCCAGCCCTCGGCGGCTCGCCCCGCTTCTCCTCCCCTGGCTCCCCCTCTGCTCGAGTCTACGTGTCATCAATGATGCAGTCATACCCATCACCCCTCCAGACGTCAGGATTAGCATCACCACAGAGCTGGGTTACTGCTGCCTCATCCCAACCCCGAGATGCAGAACACGCACGAGTCCAACCCGCAAACCCTTGCCGGCTCCAGCCCTCGGCGGCTCGCCCCGCTGCTCCGCAGGGCTCTCTCCGCAGCGAAGGCAAGTGACTAATTAACTCCTGTTCTTGGCTGTAATTGCACAGCTTGCTAGCTTCATTCACCGGATCGCCTTGGACGTGATTAATATTTTTCGCCGGCAAAAGGTGACGCCACGCGCCGCCCCGGCTGCCGCAGCCCCCTCCCGCCCCGCTCGGGAAGCCGCTTCCCCGCTTCGCCCCCTGCCCGGGGCTGGCCATTCGTTAGAGGTGAAAGTAGTTTAATTTCTAAAACCGCCCAGCCGTGGATGCCGCGTACGCATTAGGCACGATAATGAAATATCCACGCTGAATGTTTGATGAAGAGGAGAGCTGCCGATCAGCGCCCGGCGGCAGCTTTCGTTCGATCTAATTGTTCCCAAATCTCTAAAAGAACCATTTTGCAAAGTTTGCGACGGGGAAGATCCTCGATTCTTTGCAAACACAATGCTCTTTAGGTCCGATTAACGTTACGATCCTCGCTGCCAAAAGAGCCCATTCATTTCAGTGAACAAACAAGAGAGGAGAGCAAAAGGGACTCTGGGCTGATAGCCTGCAAATAATGTTTTCCGTTTGCTGGGTCTTTCCAGCTCAGAATAGCGTTAAAAAGGAGAGGGGGGAAAAAAAGAAGCATTTTTCAAAACTTCGCTTCTCAATTTATTGCATAGCATCCTGCAGCAAACAGCAAAATGAAATAGGCCCTTGTTATCTCTTCCCTCCCCCCCAAAAGAGACAAGATGTTACGGGAGAAATAGATAATTTCTATCTGCTTTTTTTTATATGCTTCATAAAACACATTGTTGCAGGCATGTAAAATATTCGCGGCCTGTATAAATATGTTTAAAGACACAATTTTTAAAATGGTCTGCTGGAATTAGTAGGAAAAGGAGGGGA
The DNA here is from genome assembly GCF_000703405.1 of Apaloderma vittatum. Lineage (NCBI taxonomy): Eukaryota > Metazoa > Chordata > Aves > Trogoniformes > Trogonidae > Apaloderma > Apaloderma vittatum. The sequence goes on from NW_009712350.1 coordinate 37,283, forward strand.
AGCATCACTCGGGGCTGGCGGGGCCCCTCCACTACACGGGAAC
>NW_009712350.1:37342-40266 GCF_000703405.1 Apaloderma vittatum
CGGCTTCTCGTGCATCCTCCCCTCTTTTTTTTCTTTTTTTTCTTTTTTTTTTTTCCTCCTCTTCCACAACCTCAGGGCTGGTTCATTCCCATGCAGCTCCAGGTACAGCACCAACCCAGCAGCTCGGCAAATGAGCTCAAGAAAACTGTTTTATCTATTGATCTAGCAGTAAGGCAGAAGCTTCAGCTCCTCCATCCTTTTTATTTTTGAGCAAATAAAGAGGTGAGGAGATGAACCTCCCTGGGCATCCCTGGCTCCTCGCCCTGTAGTGCACCAGCAGGGTGTGTTTTGCACTGGGGGGGACCCAGCAGTGGTTAGAGAGGCCGTTTGCAGTTTTCCTCCAGGATTTCTGCACAGAAAGGGCCGATGGCTGGCGGGGAATGGTCCCCTCCTCTTTGCTGCAGCCACGGGAGCTGTTTTCTGGACCAGCTGCTTCCATCCCTGGGAAGGAGCCCCTCGCTCACCACAGCACCCACAGAAACTTTGAACGCCCTGGTCTAGCAGGAGCTGTCCATGCCCACGAGCTTGGAACGAGACCATCTTTAAGGTTTCTTCCAATCCAACCCATCCTATGATTTTAGGAAACCCTTCCATCCGCCTGAACCTCTGCCCCTCCATCCTCACGGAGCCATTTTCCTCTGGAGATTTCCAGCATGGTTTGGGGCGGGGGTTGCCGTAAATTGCAACACGGGGCTAAGAAAGCGGAAGAAAAAAAGTCTTTTTTGAGTCAAAGTCGCGCGGAGAAAATATTGTGCTATGCGAAAGAGATAAGGAGAAGAGCTGTTTATTCCCTCGGTGGCACGAGGCCTGCCTTTGAAGCAGATAAATCTTTGCTGGTAATACAGTACTTAAACCAGAACTGACACCTTTTTATATCAATTGCTGAGAATTGCCTTTGTGAGGCTCTGATATAAAGGCTGCCTTGGCTGTAGCTTGCATACCAATTCCTCCCCAACCTGTTGGTTAACCCCTTGGCTCTGCCCCACGCCGTGCGACTCTAAAACGCCCTGGGAACCTCAGCTTTGGTCTCTTATTCTGCCCCAAAACACCCACTGAATCACAGAGAAGCATTTCACCCCTCTGGGCGCTGATTTGCCACCTGTAGTCGTATTTTTGGCCCCCCTGGCATGGATGCAAGCATGGAGTTGCACCTTGCTTGCTGGAGCATCTCCTACTTTACACCCCAAATGAGTGGAGTCGGGTCCGGTACATTTTCACAGCTACCCTGCCCATCTACAGCTTGCTTATGCATCTGCTATCACACCGTGGAATTAGCATAAAGCATCATACAGTAGAGCCACATTTAATTTAGGTGATTATACTAACTATTATACAACACAATTTTAAGTGCTACAAGCTCCTGCGAGAACACCAGGAAAAAAAACCCGACCCTCCAAAATCATATAATGGCTGAGAAATCCTGTGACAAATCACAATCCGCAGCATAATAAATAGTGTAGTTAAAAGTACTTAATGCCGCCTAAATACCTGATTTCATTCTGATCAGGGACACAGTTTAGTTCGAGCAGAAGAGAGATGATTTGGAACTTCACAAGGCTATTACTGACGACCGGCTGGGCTGCCTTTTTTTGGGAACGCGGTGGAAAGATATGAATTTCAGAAGAGCCGGGGAAAAACCAGAGCAGACTGTTATTTTAATTTCTCTTTTTTTTTTCTCCAAAGGCAGAGACGACCAGGTCACAGGCTGAGTCTCGGAAAAGACAGCCTGGAAAGCACCAAAGACTTGAGCCAAACCCTGAGGTGTTTGACCGTGCAGAGGGCAGGACACATCCAGGAGCTGTGGCCGAAGAGTAATCAGACATCCATCATGCCAACGCTTGGATGAGCGAAGTGTGAGCGGGCGAGGGGGCAGCTCTGGATGACTCTTTTCCTCCACTCCCTACGGAGAGGGATGCTGGGCAGGGATTTGGCAGCTCCACCGGCTCCAGCAGCCGAGCAAAAAAAAGCTGTCACAGCATCCTCTGCCACAGCTGGACCAGCAGCCACTGGCCCCCACGGGGTGGCCACTGCTTTGGGGCACTCCCTGGCGTGTCCATCAAGGCACAGGCACCACCTGATGCTTTCTTAATAAATAGTATTCTTCGTGTTTGAAGGCTGGCTGTAATGGTGATACTGTCTTCAATATTTTCCTTATAACTGACACTGAAGATCTCAGGAAGGGATGATAATTAAAGAAGTGTAAACCCTTTCTGAGCCAAACGTTCTCTGCTCTCCTCTATGCCTTAACTCAAGGCTGAGAGCAGAGAGAGGTCCTGAATGCTAAGAGCACCAGGGGAAGGAAAGCCATTTTCAGTATGCAAGAACTCTGTACATTTTATTGATTTTCCACCCCGGGAGTGAACCCGCGCCGCCGCGCATTCCCCAGCAGCCCCTCTCCGTGTTAACCAGCGCGGGCAGAGCAGCATCCCCCGCCCAGCACCGAGGCGGAGGGAGGAACCAACCCCTCCATGCTTCTCCCTGATTAACTGCCGTGCCAGTAATTAGCTGAAGAAGGTCAGAGCTTGAACTGTAGCTGGAATCCTTTCTGACGAGCCCGACAGTTCACGCACTTGTAAAACCTTGACAGGGTACAAGTGCGGATGAGTTGACTTATCCATCCATAGGTTTCCCAGGCAAAAGCAGCATCAGACTGGTCCGATTTGATTATTCCGGCTAATATTTTCCTGACTTGCTCTTAATTATGATGATTAGAGCTAATTACCGCTGATTGGAATTAGATTTGTGGCATGGGAAGCTGGCTGGGGGTCACCTGTGCCGAGCCCAGCTGGTGCAAGGAGGTGCTGGACCATCCCCACCTCGGGGCTGGATCCTTCCCTTCCCCGAGCTCTCTGTTTATGTTGTTGCATAAATAACAGCAAGAGCGGAGCTGGAAGGACAGCAAAAAAAAAAAAAAAAAGCACGAA
>NW_009712350.1:40418-48257 GCF_000703405.1 Apaloderma vittatum
TTTCCCCCCCGGTGGCATATGGGGCTCCCGCCCTGTGGAGGTGGCCACGGGCACGTTCCTTATCCAGCCGTGGTGTGACAAATAAAGCAGAAGGGGAATAAAGCAGAATAACACTGAAGACCACGATGCGAGCGAACTGAGGAGGATCTCCCCTGCCTCTCGCCCAGATTTAGGGGCTCTTAGAGGATAGAGGCACGACGGTGTCATCTGCAGGGACGAAGGACGTACGCTGCTAAATAAAGTTGCTATTATCCCCGTGCAGAAGGAGGGAGGGATGGGTGCCCGGGGAGAGGCAAGGAGAGGAAGAGAAATCGAACAGGTAGTAAATTTTCCAAATTGCCCCCAAAAAGCACATCTACTAAGTAAATCCAATAGCGTGGGCTGTCTGTCTACATATAATGTATTCCTTATTAATAATGTAGCTATGATAGAGGCTTTTATTGATCTTCAATATATAAATCTAACCTCCCTATGAATAAAAAATGTAATAAGATCTTGGAAATAGACTAAATAATAGCACATGAACCCTAAATGACAGGGATAAATTGCAGCGCTGGGGAAACTGCTAATGGATGGCAGCCCGTGCCGCTCGCCCGGGATCCTGCTGGAGACAGCCAAGACTTGGGCGATGACACTGACACGAAACACCTCGGCTGTCCCTGAGTGCTGGGGACACGGCTTTGAGGCTGGTCCCTGCTGCTCAGCTCATACAGGGCTTGAAAGGATCCTTAAAAAAAAAAAGGATCTTGTCAGGAGTCCCCTTCCCTGCTCTTTTCTGTTCCATCCTTGGCAGTCACCCAAGCACAAGCGCAGTCCCTTTAGGTGCTTATTAGCGATGCTCAGGAGTTAGCAAGGTGCAGGCTTTGATGTGTGCTCTGTGCTTGCTCCGCTCCATCTGTCTCCCTCCCCCTCCTGCTATTTTAACACGCCCAAAAAAATTCAGCCCAAGCCACCACATGTCTCCTGGTTTTAAGTTAAAGCCGTAAAGGGGCTGAAGCTGCATATCGGTCTGCGTGTGCTCAAAACTCTGTCTGTATCGGGGAAAACAATCCATTTGCGTTTCTCAGCCCTGTAGCATGAGGAACTCCTTCATGAGAAATGTCACTTCTCCCCCCGTTTGCCCTGAACACCTGGAAAGTTTCACCCCCTTTACCCTTTGCAGCTGCAGAATTGCGATAATGGGCACAGAGGGATTTCACAACAGGTCTATCTCCGGATAATATACAACACGATTACTATTCACATGTCACAGGCGAACTTTTTCACAGCCCTCGCTTTTACTTTGGGAAATAACCCTTTTTAGTGTTTAACTTTGCTCAGGAAGAATTATACCCCCAGAAACACCGGCTGCGCGACTTTCTTAATAGCAGCTGTCAGCATGGCCAGGCATCCTTTGCAGCAGGGGCGGGAGATGCAATAATAACAACATCAATAACATCCACCCTCCGACAGAGTGCCTCTTTTTTTTTGTCAGTAGGTTTCAAAAAATTTTAAAAGACGATCCCATTTGCAGGGTGGGAAGAGAAACACTCGTCGGAAGGAGCCGTTGGCAGGGGAGGAGCTTTGCCCTGGGGGATCCTGAGCACCCACCGGTGGGATGCAGAGAGGACCAGGTGAATCCTGGCCCAGAGTGTTCACACCAACAGCTCATTCCCACTAATATTAAGATGATTATGACAGGTATTGCAAGGAGAAATTGAGGTGACAAGAGCATTTTGGCGAGAGGGGAGCGGTGACACAGGCAGAGCCCTGGCTGGGATCAGGGGACACCAACCTTCCTCCAGCCTCACCCAAAACGTTCATGCAGAAGAGCGATGTGCACGGGGGGAAACTAGAGAATATTTATCATCTCTTTGCAAAGTGAAACCCACCTGTGATTACCGTGGTTACAAAGTGACCCACACGGCTGCTGTTAAATGTGTTGGCAAACAGTGTTGTCGCTGCAAACGACTCCGGGCTCTGGCCATGTCAAACCCCATCGATCAGCCTATCTGCTTCAGAAGTGAAGCAGCAGCGAAATAGAGCATTTTTTGTCTGTGGCAGGCACAGACATCCCTATCACACCAGCTACAGTGGGTCTGAGCGTGCCTGAGGCTGAAGGACCGGCAAGACCCCCAGCTCTGGAGGTGGGTTTCTATCCCCTTCACACCTCTCCTGCAGTTTTGGAGGGGCTATAGAATGAGTTTACCCCTCAGCGCAGAGCCACGTCCAACGGCTGCCGTGCTCCATCCCAACATGATCTGCCCATGCTCCAACACGGGATGACGGACCCCCTCGTGCAACGGAGCGGGTTGGGATCCTTGGGGCTGAAGCCTGGGATATAAATGTGACGGATGATTACGGTTGATGCGTTTGGGGCTACTCACGGCTGGATCATCACCAAGCGAGCTGCAGAAACACACCTCTCTGGAGCTCTGGGGAGGTTTTTATTAGCTGAGAAACCCTCTGAATGGTGCTATTACCCCAGAGCCACAACGGTTGCTCTTTGCAACATGCAGTGTGACCTGTTTGGTGCTAAAACCACCTGAAGTAGGGACTGTTCCCATGCAGATGGCCCTGGCCAGGACGGCCTTGCTGTAGCATCTCCAGCAGTTGCTATAGCAGCACGGGTGAAAGACAGGGATGCTCGAGCGCGGTACAGTGAAGGACAGGGGAGGGGGGGGAAATCCTTGCGAAACAGAGAGCAGCCAGCTCAAATAAATAATAAAACCAAGAGTCTGTGTTAGAGTGAAGTGAAGCTGGTGGAGGATGAAGAGGGAGCAAGGAGGAGGGGAGACACAGCAATCCCCATGGGATGCGGCGTCAGCTGGAGGAGGTCACAGAGGCAGCTCAGGGGTGATTTTGGGGGGTCCCAACAGAAGAAATGCATGTCAGGCAAGCCAAGAAAAAAAAAATCTACGTATCACAAAAGACCCACTTTACAGTCAAACCCCTGAGCCTCCTTCCAAAACTTTGGCTGCTACCCCCTGACACCCCTTTGAGTTGCCACCCTGGTGTCCCCCACCCCGACCTGCCGTGCATCAGCCAGCCCAAGCCCCGCGGCAGTCTGAGCTGACTGCCCCCGCTCCAGCCCCCCCAGGGTGGGCAGCAGCACCCCGCTGCCTCCCCGCGATCAATAGTGTTTGTTCAGCACGAGGAGCGACAGCTCATTTCACGGGACAGGTTGGCTTCACAATTGCTTGCTGGAGAGGAAAGCTGACATGAAACAATAGGCTGGAGGGAGGGTTCAGGGGAGCAAAACACAGGATTCTAATTCCAGACTGTGCCTCACTCTGAGCATCTTTTTCCCTCCCTCGTTCTCCTTTTCTTCCTTATCTTTATTTCCAGCACTTCGAGCCTCCCTCGGGACGGGCAGCACACCTCGTCCTGCCAGACCACAGCACCTTAGTCCCTCTGCTGCTCGGTTTTCCTCTCCACAAAGTGGCTGATATAACACCCAACACAGGATTCTAATTCCAGACTGTGCCTCACTCTGAGCATCTTTTTCCCTCCCTCGTTCTCCTTTTCTTCCTTATCTTTATTTCCAGCACTTCGAGCCTCCCTCGGGACGGGCAGCACACCTCGTCCTGCCAGACCACAGCACCTTAGTCCCTCTGCTGCTCGGTTTTCCTCTCCACAAAGTGGCTGATATAACACCCAAAGCACAGAACTACAGGGAAGGGCTCCATTCAGAGAGAAGTTCAAGGTCCCTGGATAAAAGATAGCTAATAGCCTGCCCTCTAAGACTTGGCGAAAAACCTTTTCACACATAGAGAGGCAAAAAAAAACCCACATGAAAAACATATTGAGCTTTTATGGAAGGCTTTCCGGGGCTCAGAAACAAAAATCTGAGCCCGTGGCTTTGCTGCCTGCATCTCCTGCTCTGGTTTGCGATGAGAATACAGCATCTCCCGGCACCCAGAGCATCCTTCCCTTGGAAAACCAGGGAGGCTTCTCCCTGCGAGGCTGCTCCTTGGGCTGAGCCGGGAAAAGGGAAGAAGAGACGGAAAGCGGTAGCGATTACTGGGCAGATAGCACCAAATATATATGTTAAACACATGGAAATAAGAGCAAATAGGAGGGAAGAGAAGGCAAATACTGAGCAGGGTCCAGCGCTGAGACTAAACAAACAGCGGGAGATGAGAAGATCGTTGAAACGAGATGAGCAGCGGGAATACGGAGAAAACGCCGGGAATTAAACCAACATGCGAATCCTGGCAGCGCCGCCTGCCCGAGCCTGTCACCCCGCGTCTGGGCTGCGAGCAGCACCCGGTGCCAGCGCACACATGGCGTAGAGGACGTCCCCGGCGCCCTTTTCTCCAGCTTTGGCTGCCTGATCCCCCGGCTGTGCACAGCTCCAGCCTGGCAAAGGCTTAAACGCTACAAACAACCCCCTCTGATGCCTTCCAGTTCCGCATGGGCGTGAGCGATGGCGGGATCCGCGCTTAATTCTATTGAGCAGTTTGGATCCAGCTTGCTCGAAAGAGTCTGAACAATAAGCCTGCATTGTCCTCATTACAACCCAGAAATTCAAGAGAGTTCATTCCCCGATTTAAATCGGCTATGTTATTTGAATGAAGCAGGCAATTTATTTTCAATTCCTTTTCTAGATTTTCCTCCCTCCCTCTCTCTCTTTTTTTTTTTTTATCTGCTGACAAAGTAGCATTTATTTCCAGGGGAGTTAAAAAGCAGGGAAGCTGGGTGGGCTGTGCAGGAGCTAACCATGCAACACCTACATTGTCATTACACTCTGCTGCTGGGGAATTACATCCTCAGCAAATAAAAAAAAAAAAAGAACTATTGCTACACAGGGGCTGGTGGGGACGTCGGTGTGAAGTGACATCCCTCAGGTTGTGAAGAGGCAGCTCTAAGCCAGGACATTGGGGCTGGGCAAGGATCCCCATCCCTGTGTCCCGGCTTCCAGGAAAACTGAGCCAATCAGCCAGATTCCTCTGAGATTTTTTAATGCAAACGAGGTCTCTGATCCTCCAAAGACTTCGGCATCTCCTTAACTTGGCACGCTGTAAATAGCCCCAGTGATCCTCGGCGCGGAAAATTAAATGCCTTTGCCAGATGGGAGTCCAAAGCAGGCAATAAAAAGTTAAACAATTTTTTCCCCTTATAGAACAGATTCAAGTGTCAAAGGCGATTTCACCAGCCTGCCAGGAAATACCGAGTCCTGAATGGCAGAGATGGGCACACAAAGCATCAGGGAAAAAAAAAAAAGCTAAAAAACACCTCAAAAAAGATTATTAGGCCTGTTTTGTCCTTCTTCCCTCCCTGTGTCGAGAGTCACCCGCTCCCGTCCCTCACTGCAACCAGAAAATTTGTCGTAATACCCAGCCCCAAACTTCCTGCCAGAAGTTCAGGCTGTGATGTCTTACCTACCTGCAGGGGATATGCAAAATAAGCAATTAAGAAACACAAATGTCGAAGTTGCAATTATTTTTAGTCCGAAATTTAACTAAAAGAAATAACTTGAATACAGCAGCTTGCCACAGTTCCATCTAACTTCTTATCCAGCTTCAACTTCTTTCCTCTTTTCCCCAATTAATTAATTTAAAAGACAAAGTCAAATGAAACTATAGGATAAATATTTAGAGACCTGAACAAAAAGGAGAGTGATAAGGCACTGGCTTTCCAGAAGCAGCCACAAAAGAGGCGCATAATGGAAACACAACAGCAGAACACAGGACAAAGATAAAACAATTAGTGCATCAGCCATGAAACAGCGCCAGATTCTTTAGCATTTAGAGCTAATGTTACGAGATATTGTTCCCCAAAGCTTATTTCTTTGGAGACTATTCACTAGAATAACTTTTCCCTAGGAACAATTGCTCCATTTTTTTTCCTTTTTTTGGGCCAAAGCAGGGTATGGGGTAAGTCGTTGGATGGGGGGAGGCTGTGCAGAGATTTAGCACAGGCTCCTGCTCCGACACCAGCTTAACCGAGCGACCTGGCTGTGCCAACGAGGGAGGAGAGAGCATCCCTGCCCTCCCGTGCAGTCGCTCCTCTTTATTTATAACCTCTCGAGAGGAAGCGGGGGCCGGTTCTTGTTCCGTGCCGCATCTAACACGACCGAGCGTTGATCTGACTTCGCCCCCCAGATGCTACTAGCACGTAAATAATGGTAAAAATAACCAACACGGAGAGAATCGATAGACTTGGAGCCTTGGGGAACCCATTTTAACCCTGAATAAATTCCAGACAGGGTTGCTTTACCAATTGATTGTCCCCACCAAGCAACACATCCATCACTGGCAGCAATCGGTGACTGCGGAGGGAGGTAACTTCAGCGTTTGCTCGGGAGACGCTGGGTGCAGAAGAGCTGCTGGGTTATGGAAAAGCATCAAGTGAGATCCACTTTTCTCTGAGCTGGACAGAGAGACAACATCACGAGTCACCAGATGCTGAGGGAAGGGCACAGGGATGCTGCAGGAAGGAGCTCAAGGCTTGGCTGGGATAAAGAAACCAAACCCTCCTGCCCCAGAAGCATCTGCAAACACATTTTAGGGATTTGAAGGACGTAAAAATATCAGAGAGACCTCAGTGGTTCAGAACCAGCCTCTCCATCATAGGAGAGCAAAATTAAACCCACCAGGGCAAGGACTAACAAATATCCCCTCTAAATTTAGGAAAAGAGCAGAGCTGGCTTTGTAGCAACCCAGAAGTAATGATAAAACCAAAGTTAGCCCTAACCTGGGCGTGCAAATGATTCCGACTTCTCCAGTTTCCTATTTTTCATTTCCTTCAAAAACACAGAGTGTGCACAAAATACACAGAAATGTAATCCAGCTCAGTGACTCAGGTCATTGCATCGTGCATCCATGGACACCCTTGCAATTTTTTTGTTTCGAGCGCATTGGGTACAAATTGCTGGGGTACAGTCAGCTGCTCAGGCTCAGGGAAGTTTTACAGCGGGGGCGAGACAGCGAGAGCAGGAAGCAAGGGGAGCTGAAATAGAAAAACTGCTGAAAAGCCTCCTGTACTTGTCAGGAGTATTAACTTAGGATGATGTAGGGGAAACAACTAAGTGGTTTTTGTGTCAGCTACACTGAATCAAAGTTGTTCAAATATATGCAGGCATGTGTGCAGTGAAGAATGTAACCTATCGCCGGAATGGAAAGCAGGCTCTTAGCTGGAAGAGATTTTCTACGTTTTGTGAATACGAAGAAAGCTGTGTATAAATTAAATCAGGTGTGATGAGGGAAAACACCTGGTAGGGGCTGCTGAGCCTTCCCAAGGTGTGGCAGGATGGGGATGGGGGTCACGGGGTGGGCAGGGAACCCTGAGCAGAAATGGCAACGGGATCGCGGCTGGACAGGGAGAACGGGAAACCTGCTGCGAGCGAGGTGCTGGCTGCTGCAGACATTAATTCATTAATACCTGTGACACTCCACGCCCTGGGGGTGATAAAGATGTAAGAAGCATCGATTACAGTTATCACTCTCTTTTTATCCTATTACGACTGAGCGCGCTGCCCGGCGGAGGTGAGCTCCGAGTCGGCACACTCACACCTCTCTAAGGGTAGGAGAGAAAGAAATTTTAGTCTAAAACCTCATCAGAGTGAGAACCTCTCTCTCTGGCAGATTGATCACTCACAGCCGAGGCCACTGCTGAGCCTAAATGCATCTCTGAAGGTTTAGGGACAGGAGACAGAGCAATACATCAGCACTACCCACACAAAGGCATTCAGCGACTCAAGGACCCTTTGGGTCCCCCCAGTCTGAGAGGTGTTTTTAGCTTTTTGTCTTTTTTTTTTTTCACCATCCTGCAGCACATCCATCCCCTCACCCAGCTGCACAAGGCACAGGCAGCCCCGTTTCTGGGCTCCGTCCGCTGCCACACGCAACGCTCGCA
>NW_009712350.1:48288-63411 GCF_000703405.1 Apaloderma vittatum
GCACACGTGCATTTATGCAGCGCCTAAGCTCGATGTAAAGCCAGGAGCGTGGTCGTTTCAGGACACCAGATCAGTTACCTGCAATCTCTTCTAGTTGATTTCTAGCCTGTGTTACAGATAAGGCTGGGGTGATGCCAGCAGCCACGCTCAAAAAGCAGCAGAGCCTGGCACCCTGCAAAGGGCAGGGAGGTGAAGGGAGCATCTCGTTGCTCTGGACACAGCCTGGAAGGTGAACGACAAAGTGCCCGTGTGCTTTCGGGGGGTTCTGGCACAGCGGTGCGGCCTCAGAGCTGCTTTTCTGGAAAATTGCAGTTCAATGTCTCCATCCGGGGCATGCAGGTAAGAGTTGGTGGCAATGAAAGGGCAGCAGGAGCTCTGCAGCCAGCCCAAAGCTGCTCAGCCCCATCCTGCTCTTCATCTTGCAGGACAAACGCGTTCCTCACCTTCATCTCCTTTCTGGTTGGCTTGTCATTAAATCCTCCGAGCGCCTTTTTTGGTTTGTAAAGGCATGTGTTTTGCAAACGGGTAAACAGAGGGTGATGATTAAGGTGAGGAAATGATTGCAGTGGAAGATTTGAAGCAGAGCAACACAACCACGGGCAGCTTCTGGGAGGGAAGCCAGCAGGACCTGCCTTTTGCCTCCCAGCAGTTAAACCTCAGGGCTAGCTGTGCTTTTCAGCCCTTTCCTCTATAGGATGGCTCAAGAGTGCTCATCCTCTCCACTTCCTGCTCTGGATCCCACCACTAAACATCCCCAAACCCAGGAAAAATTTGATTCAGGAGCCGAGCACAGTCCATTGCTGCTCCCCGTGGGATGCCCTGGCTGGAAGGGCATCGCCTGGGCTTGCCCCTCGCTGCAATCCCTGCGTCTCCATCACGCTCACCACCGGCTACCAAGTGTTTTCTTTTTTTTTAACTTATTGTTGCATGGAAATAAGCCTGGTGTCAGGGAACTGTGCAAGCGCACGCTAATTCCAAGCACTTCTTTAAGTGCTCAGCTGAATCAGAGTCATAAAAACATGCTCTGCACTTCAAATACTTGCAGGAGGCTGAAGCTACACACAGCCTGCCAGCGGAAAGAGACCTTGGAAACGGGACAGGATGCTCGGGTACCAGAACCCCCCTCCGGGGACAAGTATCACCCACCCCCAATCACCTTACCAACACGCAGCTACAGGATTTGACACGGGCTTTTGCTGGAGCAACACTTCTTTCTGTTGCTAGACAAGTCTCCCAGGGGATGGGGGATAATGGGAAGCAGCTCTGAACGGCCATGCTTTAACAATAATAGCAGAAAGTTAGGATGAAACATAACCTCGAGGGTTAGCTCAAGGAACAGATGGCTTAATGTTTGTTTGAAGAGCTTTTTGAGTAAAAATAATACTAGTAATAACATTTAGTCATTAGCAGCACTGTGCATGCGAGGCTCGCAGAGCGTGGTAACGGCACAAGTGGATTAAGCCTGATCCCTGAGCAAAGGCAGGAGGAAAAGACGGGTCAATCCCGGCAGCAAAACTTGCAGACGACCCACGTCGAAGCAACGTGACCTTTCCTACCCCAACCAGTTGCACTGAGCATCACACAGGGGGCTCCCCCACCGCAAACTATCTGTGACCTTGGGAAAGCCCTCAGCCTGAAGACCAATCCCAGCCTTCCCCACATTGCAAGGGGGAAAAAAAAAAAAAAAATCCCTATTTTCCACCCTTTTGTAATAATATCTCGTCATCCTTTGGTAAAAACGACCTTTCCAAGCCAGCCACCTCATTGGATTTTAGCAACTCAGATGATGGGAGTCTTTCAACTGGAGGATGCCAAGACTTGCACAAAAGCCAAAATCCACAATGGACTCGGCTGGAGAGTCGGGATGCTGAGCTGGGATGCTCCCAGCGTGAACAGGGGCTTTATAATCCATATTTTCTGAGGATCAATGTGCAGCTTCATAGCCAAAGCGGGAGTGAAGACACCTGGCAGTACATGAAATGGGCAGAGGTGTAGCTCCTGCTGCCCAGGGGCTGGGTTTAGGTACCGCTCCCATTTCCTTTTAATATTTTCCCCAGTAAACAGCAGAACACTCGAGGGTTTTGTTTCGCTCGGGTTTCTTTTCCAGGCGAGAGTTTCACAAGGATCTAAAGTTTATTATCCCTGTAATTCCCTCTGATGGGTGAACGTGCAGTGATGGCATTATCACAGGAAAAAAAAAAGTATAAATAAAGCAAAGCAGTTGGATTCAAGGGGATGTCTGCACCAGGCTGCAGCTCAGCCCCAGCCTCGGGGCATCCCACACTGCCCAGTGGGGTTGTGGGCACCCAGGATAAACCTCCGAGGGTCTGTCAGCCCGAACACCTTTCTCCTAACACAAAAGTCACTTTGGATTAAACAGAAAATAAATAAATAAAAAGAAAATCCCCAGCAGCAGCATTACATTTCCTTTTTTTTTTTTTCCTTTACCCCCTTGGTAAGGCAGAAATTACAGCAAGATTGAAAGCAGAGATCCTAATACGTTTTCCCTCAGGTGTTCTTAAGCTCTGAAAGGTGCATATGAGGACTTGTTTAACAGAGATAACTGTGACACCATGCCAAATAAATTCAGGCTATAAGAAGAGCTGCTGACACTTAGACAACTTTGAAAAACCTTCTAGTTAGAGACAATTCTGTCATATATTTTCGGTGTTCTTCCTTCCTTTTTATTGCTGCAGAGAAAGCAAAGGTGCTGTCACTTAAATCCACTGGTTTGGGTAAGTAAGCGTGTGTGCTCCAGGGATAAAGAGAGGGGGAAAAAAATAAAAATCCAAATATTCCAGTTTTTCTATTGTTTCCAGGCAGGAGAGGAGCCAGCTAGGTGGGAGCCGAGCAGGTGGAGACCCCACAGCACCGCTGCAACTGGCTAAAACAAGGTGAAAAACAGTCTTTCCACCTAAACCTGAACTTCTCCCAGAACAACAAAAAGGATGGAGGGGGGGAAACAACAACAAGAATGAGGGCAGGGCTTATTCTGCACCCACCAGCTCAGCACGAAGCACCAAAGCACCCAGCTCTGGGCTGGGAAGGATGCAAGGAGAGAACAAATAGATTTATTCCTCTCGCTGCGGTTTTGGTTTAATTACACGGAGCCGTTCCGTGGGCGCCCAACTTTCCCTCCTGTACTTACACGGCAGAATTTGCCGCACAGGCACTGTGGAATTATACACCGGGTCCTAATATTTCAAACCCCAACAGGAACAAATACGTAATTATATAGTTCAGTGATGCAGCACTGCATTGGCAGCTGGGGAGGAGATGGAGGCACTGCTGCAGACTCCAGAGAAAGTTTCCCCGACATAATAAGTCAAGGCACCAGCTCGGCTTCTTCCAACTGCCTCGCCGGGCAGTCGCTTCCCAGAATGGGATACGAGGCAGTTGTTTGGAAGTTAATTAAATGTCATGTAGCATTAAGCACGACAACAGACCCGCCGCGTCGCCCGCACGGGCGCGGAATGGCGAGCGACGTCTGCTTGTTTGATGCGGGGTTTGTTTGCGAGACTCAGGGCGGTTCTGCCTGTCCAGGTCGGGCTAAAAATTGAGATTTAGTTTACGCCGGATGCTCGTCGCGTCATCTCGCTGACCTAAATGAGATTGCTTCGACTTGAAACAGTCCTGAGATGGATTAAGCCTTATCGGTCGGTTTTGCAAAAGCAGAACTAGTATTGATTGGCTTGGGAGCCTTTATTACCCTACGAGTACATAAATGGGAGCAGCAGAGCTGAAAATGCTCTGGCTCGAGTGAGGCAATTGCGAGCTAAAACCAAGAGGAAGCTCATTTTCAGGTGGGTTTGGCTGTCCTGGGGCTGCCATCGCTCTCGTGCTGCCTCCCGTGCCCGGCTCCGTGCACCCAAACCACCGTTGCCTGAGCCAAACCAGTCAGTTTCCCTGGTGCAAACCCAGGAAACTTGCAATTAATTTCCACACATCGTCTCCTCGCTAGCGGGAGACAGGAGGATTCACATGTGGGTCATGCTCCTTTGCTCCTTTTTAAAAAAAAAATAAAAAATATATTATCTAGTGGCCTGCAAAGGGAAAACCACACTGGAAAAAGAAACCACAAACAGCACAACTCTCTCTGCTCAGCATTTCCAGCCTGCCTGAAAGCGTGGGGTTGCTCATCTTGGTTCCCCTGACTAATTGCCCGTCAGCCAGCACCCTGACCTCTTATTTAAGGGCAAGACAATTGCAGCAAGCAAGCACACCCAGCCCCAGAGCATCACAGGGGGTGCTCAAGCATTAAGGCTCTTCTAATAACCAGCCACCAAATGGAGCTCTTAAAGACATTTGGAAGCAAGTGTTTGTTTTCCTTTAATGTTTTCCCCAATATTCACCCCGCGCCGACCGCTCCAGGCGAGTGAAATCACTGCAGGAGCAGTTTTCTCCTTCCCTCGTTGTGCCCGATGATTTGTTGTCAGATTAAATCTAGCATCCGTTTCATCCGAGCTGCATCGACCACGGGAAGATCCCGTCCTGAACCTGCGGGAGGGTTAGGCTGGGTAGTCTAATGGGGTTTTAATGTCTCTGCTGTGATCTTTAAATACATTTACAATCACCAAGACACAGCAGCATCTTCCGTGAGTATGATAAAAGGCGGAGGGGGGGAATTTAAGGTAGAACATCTGTATTTCAAAGGCTCAGACAGGGCTGGAAATGCTGTCACAAGGGGAAGGACATGGAGCTGCTAATTAATCTGATGGGTTTGACCAAAAAACGGGCTAGAATTTGCAGGCAACTGCATGTACTTCTCCCTGGCGAGGAGCCGGCGTGCAGCTAAAGCCCCAAGCGTTGGGAACTATTTGTAGCCAACAATTTATTCATGAATTTAGCTTATTTGCAGTGCAACGCATCAGAGAAAAAAACAAAACAAAACACGGTATTTTCCTGCCTATCTTTGTATTTCTCACATATATTCTGCATCGTGTACTTGCTCCAGACTCGTCGGGAGATGGGGATGACACCCGGAGCTTGAGGTCAGGGTGCTTGGTCTGGCACAAGTCTCAGAAAGTCCCAGTAAAAGGTTAGCTCTCATTTTTCCTTCAGGTTTTGGGTTAAATTCATCAGAAACCTCCTAAAGCTCTTTTAATCCATTTTCATCAGCCCTCATTAGGGTCTTTATTTGTGCCCGATTTATCTCTGCTGCTGTGGCCTCCAAATGAGGATGCACAGCATTTACCCTCTGTTCTTTTATTTTTTTTTCCCCTCCTTTTTTGATGCTTATTTACAGTCACATTTTCGGTGGAAATCAGCCCATTTATTCATTAACTTTAATACATCCCCTTCGGTGCACCGCTGGCGCTCAGGATTTTATCATCGCTTATCGGGCCCTCTTCCTGCACGTCAAAACTTTATTAAATATGTTCCTAACAGGGTGGAAACGTCTAAAAGACACCGAATGCTTTTAAATTGTGGCAGTTTTGCATTTTTGTTGATACCCTACCCGAGCAATAAGATGTGACAGGCAGGCAGTGCTTTCAGAGGCAATTATATCACACTTCAGGAGGCGGCACGGGGAGCGATAATACGGAATGGGAAGGAGATAAAAGAAAACAACTTGCTCTCTCGTTCTCTCACACACATCCACAAACCCAGCACCGTCCCGCCGGGACCCAGGGAAAGCATCAGAGGTATTATTACAGATGATACAAGGCAGGATAAATAGCAGGAAAGAAGGTGAAACTCGGCAAAAGATAGTTTAAAAGTAATTAACAGAGAGATAACGGCCCAGATCCTGCGAATCAAAGCGGTTCATGGAGCAGGTGATGCTTTCAGAAGTGGGGAGTATCTGACCATGGAGCATCTCCCCATCTCACTCCTCTAGGAGTCAACCACCAGAGATTTATCTATTTATCCACTCAAGTGACCCAGAAACCAAATGGCTGGTTATTTGCCCAAACATCAGTGTACACTTTTACCGCCACCACCCTTTTCCCCGTTTCTCCTCCCGTTCTCTCGTACATTCACCACAGAAAACAGGGGAGAACAGTATGTTTATCTACTCAAAGGGTATGTTTGCATTTGCTTTGTTTTTCCTCTATACTTAAAGAAAAAAAAAAAAGGACAAAAAAAGCCTCCTTTCTGAGATAAAACGTCTTTACAGCCCAGTGAAGAAATGGGAACCTCATGAAATCAAAAATCTCCTCGGAGCAAAGCGGTGACTCAGCTTCTGCAGCTGGATCCCAGGGCTGAGATGCTCAAGTTGGGGTGAGCAGAGTTGGCATCCTCCCACAGGGTTATTAAGAAATTGTTTGAGCCCCAGGACCAAGTGCAGGATACCCGAGGGGATTTGGGAGCCCAGATGTGCTGGACTTGCACTGGGATTAGGAAAGATTATGGTGCGGTTATGGTTTTTCCACACCAAGGAGGCATGAAGGCTGCAAAGTGCGATGGCAATTGCCACCAAGAGCTGCTGAACTAGGTCTACAGTGCTAATTAATCATCGGTAATGAATTACTGCGCAACTGCCTCATGGCTCCCCCTCATTCTGAGTTCAGAGATAGGTTTTATCCTGAAACCAAAAGCTTCCGCTGGGAGAGCACACGCACAGCCTCGGTGCCTGCTTCTCCCCTGCCTGGCACGCAAGGCTTATTATTAGGTTAATTAAAACCATAAAAATGAATGCCGATTTGCGCTGAACATTTGGGAGCAGATGGCAACAAGTACTGAGCTCCATAAAAGAGAATTGGAAGTTGTCAAGTGTCTCCAGCTCATCTGCACCGGGGGAGCGGCAGGTTGGGGCTGCGGGTCCCTCGTGTCCCAGCCCCCCCAGTAACCCCACGTGTAGCTCTCAGGGGAGCTCTGTGGCTGGAAACTCATTAAAACAAGCAAAACCTGAGCCTCTCCTGTCTAATCCCACCCTCCCTATACGTGGCACTGCAGGGCAATGGTGGGGACGGGGAGTTTTTCGCATCTCCTGGGGCTCTCAGTGAGGTTCGTACATCCTTCAAAGCTCTAACTGCTTTCCATTCTGCACAGGAACAACGTGGCATTTGATTATTTCAGCTGTGTTTTGCTCTGAAGAACCCCATTTGGAGCTCGGCGTTTCCCGATACAGCTGGCATTTTGAAAATACCCCACACGCAGGCAGAAAAGTCACAGCTACCCGTCAGGCAGCTGGCAGAAGGCGGCACTCGAAAACACACGAGGAAGCGGGCTGGCAGCTGGGGAGGGTACCCGGGTACCTCATCCCGGCTCGGATGCGTGCACAGAGCCAGGAAACCCGCTCGCGAGGCAGGAGTATTGAATGGAAGAAAGACAGCAGGAGAAATGAAGACAAACAGCTTGAGCTCCTTTGTTCCTACTGTACATTCAAGAAAAGAGCAGGCAGTGCTGTTAAAGCAGAAAAAATAATAATAATAAAAAAAAGAAATCCAATAACACAAAATGCTATTACAAGCTACCCGGCGGGCCGGACTGCTGTGCTCCGTCCCCTGGAGCGCATCGTGGGTCCTGGGGGCATCGGGCTGCTCCTGGCAAAGGGCTGGAGCCACCGAGGCTGGAACTGCCCTCGCAGAGGGTGGATTTCCCAGACCCGATGGATTTGGCATCTCCTCCATCACTGAGGGGGGAGCTGAGCTTCCAAGATCGTGGTGAAACGAGGTCTTTGCTGGGGCTCCAAGAGGTTGGACCGTTCCCAGGTACCAGGCACTCATTGCACAAGTTTTAGGTGCGTTGCCATAAAAAAAATATTTGGGAAGGCAAGTGAAGACAGAAGGTGGTGGGAAGGACTCGCTAGGATTTTTGGGGATGGATTATGTACACACCAGCAGTCGGGCAATGGGGATGTACCCGGGGGAGGTGTAGCTGGGGTGGGAACGGGCTTGGCTTGGCCCTGGGTGGTTTTGGGTGCAGCACCCACAGGCAGGGGAATGTCTCTGCAGCGCAGGGAGGGCTCAGCAGTATTTTGGAAGAAAACCAGGGCAATCGGAGCCAGATCCCGAGTACAAAGAAGGGGTTTATTAGCAGGAACCGCACTGCAACAGCAAGTCCTCCCTCCCCGAGCAGCACAACTGCAAGGAACGGCTCCATCCAAATGTTAATGTTTTTGTGTTGTTGTTTAATTTGCGAACTTATTTATCTGCTCGTCTAGAAAGGCTGCCTTGTGCTCAGGATGCTGAGCACAGCCGGTCTGTGCCACTATGATTAGATGGCTAAGACCCAACCCCAGCAGCTGCTAATCCTGACTATTAATTAGAAGATTTGGGGTAAGAATTCCAGCACAGAGGCTCAGTTAAGCTCGAGCAGTTTCTGCATTTTCTTCCCCCCCTCCTCTCCTCTCCCCACAGCCACCCAGGCTCTGCCTGTCATAATCCCTTGCAAAAGCGACGCTGCCAGCGGGGTCCGACCCTGCCAAGCGAGGACAGCCGGGCACGGGCTCCGATTTTCATCCCTGGAAAGAAAAAGCCAGGAGACTGCCGTGGCGACACGGGGAATTCATCCTAGCCTGAAATGACAGTGTCTTCTCCTCGGGCCAGTTCATTAATTTTTATATCGCAGTGGCTTTGAGAGCCTTCAATTGAGGTCAGCGCCCAGTTTATTGGGTGCTGTACACTCACGTTGCAAAACACCGCTCCAGAGTATTTGGGTCTCGCTCAGATCATGTTGTGTAGCTGCCTAATCCGGCTGGGTGATTGCTCCTCTCTGCCAGAGAAAATAGGGGTCACAGCCACCTCCTTGCCCCAGGCTGGGGACTGCTGGCCGGTCTGGCTTGTCCCCTCCGCTCCAACCTTCCGCCCTGGTTAGACGGGGCTGTGGGATGCTCTCGGGCATCTGCCAAGCTCCATTTTAACATGCAAAGAGAGGTGGTATCTTGAAAGCTGGGCAAACACAACCCAGGAATCACTGCTCTCCAAATTCTTTGTTTGCACTAAAACCTAATTTGCTTTAATTGTTTTCAGGGCTGCGCTCGCTGCAAACGAAGCAGCCGAGCTGTGCCTTGCACCCCTCACTCAGGGCTGGGGATGAAGCCCAAAGGGGTTCTGAACAGAAAAGCTATTGTTCAGGGTTTTTTTTTAGCATTCGTGGCTGTGATGAAGCCTGTCCCAGCATGGACACACAGTGTAGCCACTGAGCGAAGAGTGGAAAGATCTCCTTGGACTCCAACCAAGAAAGGGGTTCGAAGACATTAACATCTCCGAGAATGAAATATTGATGTCCAGAAAGCCGTTAACAGAAACAAGAGAATTGGCAACCCCAGCACCTGGTACCCTGCCCATTCTGCTTGGGAGAAAAAAAACAAGAAAAAAAACCACCAAAGGAACCAACCACCAAATTAAAAAGAAGAGGAGGGGGAGGACCGATGAGAGCGAACGCAAGCGAGATAAAGCGAGCAGCAGTGCCGGGAGGTGAAGGACCCGTGGGCTGATAATGCACAACCAGGCCTGTCTCTTTTCTTCCCCTTTTGCATTTTATAAACTAAATTGATTTACAGAAGAAAGGAACACTTACCACATTCAAAGTGAGTAGCTTTCGCTTTCTAAAGGAGGCAACAGCTTTAATTGAATTTCTGAGGGTTTGCTTTTTCCGTCTCCCTTTCTATTTCTTTTTTTTCCACCCTCCTTCTGTAAATCAGTATATTACATCTGAATGAAAAGCGGGCAGGCATCCAAGCGTGCGCTTCGGAAAGCTGCCATCACCAGCTCCCTGAGCCAAGGGGACGGGGCAGGACGAGGGATGCGGGAGGATTTCCCGCATCACCTGAGGGACGTCCCCCACGTGGCTGCTCCTTCTCCTTCCCCATCTCCTGGGCAGGTCTTGGTGTTCCTTCTTCATCACACGCCTTTGACTTTTGGAGAAGTTTCAGCTTTTTCTTCACGCTCTGGCCTTTTCCCCCCCGCCCCCAGCCCTTCCACCGACACATCGACCTGAGGAAGTTTTTGAGCAGGAGATAATTAATTCCAAAATGAAACAAACGTTTAACCTTGGGTCAAACGAAAGGCTGAGTCGATCCCAAATGATTTCCTTTCTTTTGATCCTTTGCAACCAAATAAATTACTTTCACAGAATGAGGGGGAGGGGAAAAAAAACCACTGCCACCATGATTTGCCCATCTCTGCTGCCGAGAAGTGCCAATAGCATCGCCCGAGGAAGACAGGAATTCATTTTGGGCATCGCTCACACTACCAGCACCTTCCCAAGCCAGAGGCACCACAGCATCATATCACCAACATCTGTATTTAATAGAGTCCAATTATTTAGGGTTGTCCGTGTGGGTGGAACAAAATTCACAGCTTGGGGTCAACTGGACAGGGTTGGATGGAGAAAATTCTCCTTCCCCCTACCCCAACCACAAAATTCACGCTATTTGCCACATCTTTGTACATGAATTATGCAACGAAAGAAGAGCTGCTGTTCTGGTTGGGGCGACGTGTGCCCTTGCTGGTGAAAGGATTTGGACTGTGCTGGGGGAGAGGGGGCTGCAGCCACCCCTGCTTCCCCAGACACATTGCTCCCCACTACAGCACCCCATGTGCCGCAGAGACGGACACACTGAGCTCATCGGGGCTGGTTTATCTTTTAGCTTTCACGGCTGCACAAGCGCAGAGGCCTCAGAGCAACATTTCTACCCATCCAGACGTGAAGTGATGCTAAACCAGCTCCAGCTTTCTGGGATGCACCAGTTCCGAGCCAACTTACACATGCACAGCCTCACCAGATGCATGGTTAGACACTTCTGGGCTTGAAGAGACTACCAGCAAAAAAAACCAAACCCACAACCCAACAGAACAACAAAAACATCACCAAGAAGAAAACCCAACTCATTTTGAATACCAGAAGCATGATTAACAGCCAAAATACAGCAGTTCTCTCCCCTATTTCCTTCTCAGCCAACACCTACAGGGATGCTTAAGTGCAGCCCCCGTTCCCTGCCCGCACACATCAAGTCTGTGTGCACACAGGCACCGGCTTTTAATATGTCCCCGCGCTATTTGTACAGTATTATTGAAGCACTGGGACTTCGGTCACGTCTGCCCCTTTTTTATACGCCAGAAAATTAAATTACACACGCACAGAGTTGTTATGCCCTCACACACACACACACACACGTTGCGATTTGCATTCAGGTTAGGAGCAGGCTGGTTTCCTATTCCTGCAAATACAGCAGCCTCTTGGTCTTAACAAATTCATGAGCATTGATTCCAGGGCGGAACAGCACACACATTATACTAGAAAACACGGCGTTTCTGACCAATGCAAAACGCTTCTCTTCCCCATCCCTTCTGCTTACAACCTTTCAAACCCTGTTGCACCACGTACCTGTGTTTGGGAAGAAGAGAGCCCACGTACAAACCAACTGCACAACACGTTGAAATGCTTGAAGGTGGCTTCTGAGGCTACCAAAAACGATACAAGGAGTTTCTTGCTCCTGGGGGACCAACTTTCCTTCCTGCAACACCTCCACTACCTCAGCCCCTCCTTAAGGGGATGTTTAAATAAGAGCCTTGGACCCTGCTGAGAGGCAGCTGTGCCCCAGCAACCACCAAACACACCCAAAAAACACCGAGAAATCACCCCACCTGTGTGGATTTGGGGTTTTAACGACTCCTGCAACTCGTCTCCCGCGTCCTTTGGGATGGAGCCATTGCTCCATCCAGGACAGAGGCATCAGGGCTGTCATGGTGTAAGGACGTTTCTGAGCAAAGCACCAGGAACAAGCCAGGATGGTCCCTTCACGTCTCAGTTACTATTTTTCTTCCCCAGCTTTGCCCATAGCAGTCTCATTCTGCAGCCTCAGTTACTGCCTGACAGTTGAAGGATGAGCTATTAACGATACTAAATTAATAACTGTTATAGAGTTTATTTGAGAAGATCATTAAAAAATCAGTAATGTCATCATGTCAAGCAAAGTTTCTGGTGGTTTTTGTCTAATTGTTATGCATGTCCTCTATTTTTTTCACTTCCATCATTGATCTGAAGCTTTCTGAGGACATTAATATACCTGACCACATCAGAATCCTTAATTATTCACCTCCAGCCAAACAACTAATTCCCTGGGGATGCCAAGAGGACCTAAAATTGTACCTGTGTGTTTCTGAAATTCATTCTCAGAGCTCACCCTTTCCTTCCTGCCTTTGCCCTCCACCCATAGCAAACAGCTACTCCTCATCTTCAGCCCCTCATGCCCCCCTCAGCCTTCCACCCACGAGGCTGGGAGCTTGCATCCCCTTCCCAACCCAGCACAGAAATGGGTGTTTTCTCCTTTTATTATCATTTTCCCCCCAGCTAAATTCTGCCCAGGGCAAGAGCATTCCGCCAGCTCTTGGCAGCCTAAGAACAAACTTTTAAAGAGCAAAAAAACTCCTCCTGCCCCCGCAAAAGCGAGTTGGGGAGCAGCAGAGACAGAAATAACCTGCGGAAGGAGCTGGGCAGCGCCCGGATCTGCTCTGCATCAGGCAGGGGAGATATTCCACCTTGCAAAGGAGGTAGCCCGGCAGAAAAGAGAGCAGGAAAAAGATGTTACTGCTCGCTGGGCTTTGCAAGGCTCTGGGCAGATGATAAAGTGCTTTCTTCTTCCTCTTAAGTTATTTTTAATAATCAAATAAGTCTTGCTAAAGGACGGATCAGCCTAAAAAGGGTCGGGGGAGCAAACAGGCTGGGTGGGGCCCAGTCCACCCCGGACTCTGGGGACCAGTGAGCCCCTCCTGACCCCTTCCCTTCTCTCCAAGCCAGATTTGAGGTCCATATTTCTGTGCTTCACCTGACATCTCACTGCCCTGCCCCAGCGTGGGGCTCATCCTCTTGCCCCGGGGAGGCTGCGGGTGCTGGGTCCTGGGGGGAACCACCTCCCCGCCAGGGATGAGCCACTTGTGGGAAGATGCTGTTTCTTCCCAGCGACTGTAGAGGGAAGTAGATGACTAAAGAGACTTTTTGCCTATGGCTGAAGAGAGGTGGCCTGAATGCAGGATAAGCCCTAATCAATACCTTCCCTGGGAGACTCGCCTTTCCAAGCTCGTCTTGGGGGCTATCGGCAGCCCAGACCCCTCGCACGGGCACAACTGTCCCTCACCACCATCACCCAGTGCTCCCAGCCCCAAACAGCACCTCTTTATGCCCTGAAGCTGCTCCTTTGTACCTTCCCTGCTCGTGGCAGGAGAACAGAGAAGCCTCTTCCCCTGCCGGGGGGATGCTCGGGGCCAAATCCCCCCCTGCCAGGCCCTGTCCTCGGCTGCAGGAGGGCTCCAGGCTCCGAATGTTTGATGCTTCACCCGAAGCGCCGTGCAAAGCAGCTTCCAGCTCGCTTTGTGCCAAGAGCTTGCACAGAAGACATGTCTTACCAGGGAGGTTTTTAATCTCCCTGCTGCTCGCTGCAGAGCAGAGCAAATGAGCAGGTTTGGGGACTCGGTGACTGACAGTCCCCAGAGTGTGAATTAGCAGGGCTCCAGGCTCCGAATGTTTGATGCTTCACCCGAAGCGCCGTGCAAAGCAGCTTCCAGCTCGCTTTGTGCCAAGAGCTTGCACAGAAGACATGTCTTACCAGGGAGGTTTTTAATCTCCCTGCTGCTCGCTGCAGAGCAGAGCAAATGAGCAGGTTTGGGGACTCGGTGACTGACAGTCCCCAGAGTGTGAATTAGCAAAGGTGGAAAAAAAAACCAAACCCACTCAGTTATACACCAAGTTCTTCAAACTGTCTCTGCCTCGTGTCATCCCTGTGAGGGCACAGGGGACACGAGGGTTTTGCTCGGGCTGGGGGATGGTAGGTGGGAACCCAACCATGGGGGAAAGGGCAGATCCTGCAGCAGGACTGGAGGAATGGGATGGAAGGAGGAATATCTCAGAGCCTAGAGACTATTCTGCCCAGGTGAGATGTAACAGGAGCCTTGCTGGGGCCACCAGCCCTGAAAATCTGCCCCAGAGCCACCCCAGCTTCACTGGGACGGGGCAGGGAGGATTTTCCTTGGGCCGACGGTGTGATAAGCACCCAGGCAGGGAAAAGAAAGCACCATGGCTGGAAAAAGCATCTTCTAGTTGCACACGGATCTCGGTTAGCAAGGATTGCAAATGAAGGAGCCAGCATCTGCCTGACAAACACCACTTAGACACAGCCCGTGGGACCTCAGGCAAGGCAAGGTGTCAAACCCAGGTCTCTGAAAACCCAGGTCTGCGTCCTGCTGTGTGGCAGCAGGGAAAAAGCAAAAAAAAAAAAAAGAAAAGAAAAGAAAAATAAGCAAAGCATGGTTTATTCAAGGATTTCTTCTGGTATTTCTTGTGCCTCTCACCTTTCCTAGCCCTTCGCTGCATCCTCCACACGTCTCTCCCTTGCTGCTCTCACCTCTATCCTTTCAAGGGAGACTTCAGTTCTTGCTGCCTACACGGCGAACACCCACACGAAATCCTCCTGTTAATGCTCTGGCATTTGATACATTATCAGTAGAAGATACACAGAGGGAAATCATATATTGTGCAAATTACTTGATAATGCACAGCAAGCCGGTACTGTGACCTTAAAAAATGCCTGTTAACAGAAAAAAAAGAGAAAAAGAGAAAAAGAAAAAAAAAAAAAAAAGAGAAGAAAAGAGACGGGAAGACTTTGCTGGGAGCCTTGACAGTCTAGGTGGAAAATGGAATCGTTTTTTTATGATTTCCAGCCTGCTTTAACTCTGCCCTCCAGGTCAATAATCTCAGTAACAATCTTTTCCTCCAAGAAAATGTTAGAGCTCGTGCCAGTCTCTATGGGAATTAAAGTTCAGGTGCCTGCGAGAGGCAGCTCATCGCCCAACCTTTTTCCCGGCAGCCAAAACGATGCCAGAGTGCCCGGGGGTGGGGGGTAGGGGTGACCCCCAGGAGAGGCTGGCAGCCCCCCAGGACGTCACCCCACGTCCCCATCCTGCGAGCAGCGTGGATGCGCAGGACAGGGCATCGCCTTGCAGGGGCATTTTCCCCTCTGACTTTCATTTATTTTCCATGTTTATCAACCAACCCCCCAGCCTCCTGCTAAAGTTTCCCACCTCAGCCTGGCGATGGAGAAAGAACAAGTGTTCTCCGGTGGCCAAAAAAGAAAGGGATGCTTTTCCATGGCAACTGCCTTCCCAAATGAGGGTTGCAGTCCCGGGTACCACCCACTCGCAGAGCCCTGCCGAAACCCATCGCCTCTGGACCGGGCAGGGG
>NW_009712350.1:63815-89787 GCF_000703405.1 Apaloderma vittatum
CCACCCCCCAGCACCCGTCTGCGAACTGCCGCGGTGAGGGACCTGCCAGCTCCAAGTTTTGCCTCTGGGGTCACTCTAGCACCTCCCGGACACCTCTCAGCTCATCCCCACCGTGCCCAGTGCTGCCAGGGCTTTGCCCCCCTCTCCTGCTCTGCACCTGGAGCTCCTGTCCTGAGCACAACCAGACGCCAGGATGCTCAGGCATTCCCCATTTTGACCACTTTGAAGCATTTTGGTCCCGCTCCTCCTGCCTCAGACACCCTCAGAGGGTGGGCACGCTGTGGGCACCCAGCAGGTCCGGCTGGCACGGGCACATTGCAGCAGCCAGCTCAGCCTTCAGGCACCAAGAGAAAAGCTTTTGCACAAGCTCCTGTAGAAGGAATTTGCTCAGCGCAGCCTGGCTGCATGCAGACTCTGGCGCTGATGTCCAGCACGTCCCTTCTGCTACATCCCACCAGGATTCGGGGTATTTTAGTCCCCTCTTGCTTGGTCAGGGCCATCCCTCTGTGCAAATGCTGACGCACGGGCCTCGGGGCTGGGCACAGTGCAAGGACACGCGATACACATCAGCCCTGGCACTCACAAACTGCAGGACTGCTCTTTTTTCTCAAGAGGCAGCCACATCTCCCAAAGGCTCTCAGAGGCCACGGGCTTGTCATCCTCCTCCCCTCCTCCAGCAGCAGAAGGGCACGTCTGGAAGTACAACAGGAATCGATGCTCTTCGGTGCCATCTTCCACCAGCCTTCACTGAGAGCCACGGGAACACTAATTGAGATTTCGGTGCATTGCTCGGCCCTCACAGTTTGGATTCACGACGCCTTTCTGGGTAATGCCCGTTGCCAATTTGAATTTCACCTCGCAAGTCTGTGTGGCACAGCTTACCCTAAGGCCCATGCACAGCGTCAGTATTTAAACAGATCCAGTGTAACACAACCTGACACTCGTGAGCTGAACTGGAATGTGAATAATGTCTTCCTGGTGCATTGTGCCCCCTCCCTCCCCTTCCTTCCCTTTTTCTTTTTATATATGTTGAGCACTGGGGGCTTTGCCACACCTCGGATCTGTAGCAGAGAGAACGCAACTTCTGAAAACTATAAATCTCACAGGGAGCAGGGGAAAGACAGGAGGATTGCTCCCTTAATTTGGTGCATGAAACCCCCAGCCTTTGCCCACACATCCTGACTTTTCACGGCGTTTTTCACCCTGCAAACCCCACAGCCCGGCAAGCCGCACGGTTCCCCCGCAGAGCTCAAGCATCATCTTCTCTCAGTGTAAGACTGGCAAAACCAAGAGTGGAGCCGCTCAATAACGGCAGCTGTGGGGTGTTATGGCAGAGCTGCAAGTGCCTGAGAGCCAAATATTAAAACGTCATCGCGTCCAGAAGGGAGGGCAACAACAGTCTTGAAATAGAGCTGAAATAGCATCAGAAACGCTCTGTCGGGGCAAGTCTCGGCGTGCAGGACAGACTTAAGGTGATACAGTGAATTTTGGGGTGAAATATCAACAGTCCAGAGCTTCCGTGGCACCCAAAACCCGTCTAGAGCAAGTCTGCAGTACAGTGCCGTATGCCATTCCTGTCAAATTGCAAAGCACTCCTCTTTCCTCCTTTAGCCAGATTGCAAAGCTCTCCTCTCTTCTCTGCGAAACAAGAGAGCCCAGGGCATGACACATGCAGCCTCTCCTGCACACCCTGCTCCTCCTGCAACCCCAGGAGGGTGCCAGCAGAGTCTGGGCACGGCCAGCCCTGCACAGAAACTCCTTTTTCACAACAGCAACGCTTGTTTCTGGCAGCCCCTAGCTCAGAACCACCGAGCCTGCTTGCCACCATACCCAGAGCATCCCCCCATCGCAGCTCGGGGGTCCCTGTGGTGGATGCAGAGGGTGAAGGCAGCGTAGCAGCCTGGTTCCCAGCTGCCTTGACCCAACAGACTCACATTTATGATCCTTATCTGCTTATGCATTTTTAATCCTGTTTGAAAGAGGCTCTGACAAAGCGCCGTGCATCCTGCTCCCCCTGCGCCGAGACCGAGGGAGATCCTGATTGCTCCCCGGCTGCGCTCGCAAATGCTGACAGAGGCCTCCTCCTCCCCACAAATCAGCCTCAAATGGCATGTCAGAGAAAAGTCTGCGGGGCAGGAGGGTAATTTTTATTGTCTCTGAACGGCTGTGCGCACAGGCGAGCTCTTGGCATGCTGCTCAGGAGCGCTGGCAGGCTCTCCCCAGCGTGCGATGCAGCTCACCAGGATGGGCTGGATTTGGGGGTGGTTCTGTGGGGTTGCTGGCAGGAGCAAGGCTGGGCAAGCTGCTCTGGTGTCTGCCTTCAGTGAGACCACTGAAAAATGGGGCCAGGAGGCACTGGAATGGTCACACGCTGCATTCTCCTGCATCCTCCTGTATCCTCCTGCATCCTCTGACATCGTAAAAACCTCTCAGCAACCTCATCCCTAGACTCAGCCCCTGCAAACTTTCTCACAGGGACTTGAGCACGTTCAGCCAGGAGTTTCAGGTGCATCCCCTGGCTTCAGCACCCAGCCTCTAAACCCACAGCAAGCCCCAATGACCCTGCGTGCCATCCGCCTGGAGCCGAGTTAATTAATCACCGCTTTGGAAATCCAGCCCGAGCGCACTGGGACCATATGGCCTCTGCCCAGAGCAGCTTGAGCTTCTCGGCGGATGGGAAGCGGTGGAAACCTGGGGTGTAATTAAAAGGAAAAGTTGGGTTTATTCGAACTTTTTCCAGGCACGGTGGCCTCTGCTGTGCCGGCATATTTCAGGCAGGTGACAGAGACCTTGCCGAGTGTCCTTGCTCGGAAGGAGTGTGATGGATCTGGCTTTTACAAGGAACAAAGAGGCCATGATCTGACAGCAAGGTGATGAATTGTCCTTCTTTCTGCCCCCACCAAATGATTACTCGAGAAAACTTCAGAGCCTGTAAATATTTACCTAGGACACCACAACTGTCACCTATCCTTTAAGAGCACAGAGACATTTGTTTTAATAAAGCACCACTTAATTAAGAGCAGCATTCTCCCTGGCACGCAGGGGGCTGTGTTTTACGGGATCACAGAGAGGGGGAGAGGAGGGTTTCCCAAAGCCAGTTGTGATCTGCTGGCAGCAAAATCAACCATCCCAGCTTGCTGAGGTCCAAGCAGAGGAGGAGCAGCCTTGAAACATCCCAGCAGCACCTCATCCCTCTGCTCCAGGTGCCAGCTCCCAGGGCAAGAGCAGGATGTTACCCCTCGTTTCCTTTGCAGAAATGCACCAGAATTTCAGCCCCCACCTAAAGATGTTTCACCAGTAGCTCTGGTGAAGCGTGGTCATGGCAATTTGAGCTTGAGGGAGTCATGAAATTGGAAGAAAAAGGGGGTTTGGGGGGCTGTTTCCTATTGATGCAGCCACTGCAGGACAGCCCCTAAGCAAGGAGCATGGGAGCCGCGTCCTCTCTCACTCACAGCTCCCCAGGATGGGGTGGTCAAAGGGGACTAATCCATCCCGGGCAGCCTTGCATCGGGTTAATTTATCAGAAAAAGGAAAATAACGTCACCAAAGTGATGTCAGGGCTGGGAGAGCAGTCGGCGAAGAGGAAGCAGCGCTGGGCTGTGCCTGCTGTGGGCTGGGTAATTTGGCTGGAAGTCAGCCAGCAAAGGGAGAAAATGTCTTATCTACAGTTCTAAAAAAAATATCAGGGAAAAATAAACAAATGGAGATATATAGTAGGGGAGGCAAATTTATAAACTGGAGCTTATCAGAAGGCAAAGCAGATAATAAACAGCTCTTCAGATCTAGGTCTCGAGCTCAGAGAGGACAGAAAAGAGAATGGGATTCCTCAGGAAATGGAAAGGGCCGATAAAAGCCCACAGTGACTTAGCAAACATCATTTAAAATTAGGAAAAAAAAAAGCCCTCTTTTATCTTCACAGGAGAAAATTCCTCGTTACTCCCGAACAGACTTAACTGGGCTCCAAACTCTCTCCAGGTGAACTGGGAGAGGGAAAAACCATCACTGCCACCTCCCAGTAAAACAAAGCCTAATTGGGAATTCTCTTTCAAGGTGGCTTCAAAGCAGGAGGGCAGCCTGGCCGTGTGCAGGCAGCGGGGTCGGGCAGATCGCCCTCTTCCCCTGCCTTCCCCCCACCTTCCTTCATCTCCAAGAGGTGCTGCTGGGGCAGGGACCGTGCAGCATCCTCCTCAAACCATCGTGCACCATCCACCTCTCTATGTTTAGATGTCTTCCTCTTCCCAGCCCTCTCCAGAAAAAAAAAAAATCAACCTGCAGAGTGTTCCAGCAGCTTCGCACTGGCATGTGCTTGCTACTGATGGGTTTTGCGTTTAGATGCCTTCCTCTTCCCAGCCCTCCCCAGAAAAAAAAAAAATGATCAACCTGCAGAGTGTTCCAGCAGCTTCACACTGGCATGTGCTTGCTACTGATGGGTTTTGCCCCCACACTTTGCTCAATCTGAGCAGCACAAGCCTTGCAGGGATGCTCGGGTTTGGGGAGACCCAAAAATCACCTCCATAACCATCCAGGGACCACGCTGGTGTCCTGGAGCCTCCCCAGTGCAGCAGCCCCCTGCCCACTCTTGGGGGAAATCACAGCCACCCCGGTAGCTGCTCTGGCTGCTCAGTTTAGAGCCCGGACTGTCACCTGCAGAGCTTGGAGCTGATGGGTTTTCTGTAATCACACAATTTTTTCCCTCTTGCTCTTGTTACCTGTGTATTTATTTACAGTCAATTGTTCCCTATTTTGTTCCCATTTATGTACCATCTTGTTTATGATGCTGCTTAAACGCCTGGCGTAGAGGTAATTATGTCACTGGAAAAGCAAAGTAAAAACAAAAGCACACGTGTACACGCACAGAAAAAGGGAAGAAAACGATTTTCCCCTCCTGCGGGAGGGATTTACAAAGCTCAGCCTGCGTGGGGCCCGAGGCAGGTTTGGGCATCACCGTGCTGACCCACTGCCTTCCGCTTATTTTTTCCTTTCTCCAGGACAGAGTGAGAGGAGGCGAAGGGATGGAGAGACCGAACGGAGAGCGTGAAGGCAGTGTCAGCACTTGCCGGCTTCGCTTTGCTGCGTGTGTCTAATAACTGAGTTATAGTTTTTCCGTTTGATGAATTCTTTTATCCCCGTTCAGCCTTCCTTCTTATTATTATTTTTAGTAGCCTTATCGAGGGGTGATTCCCTTTAAGCCATTATAATCAAATTTGTAAAGGCAGACCTCAATAAGCAGCCTGCCACCAAGAAGCGCAATCCTGCCAGCGCTACAAAGGGCTTCCCAGCCCTGCCAGGGAGCTGAAGAAAAGCTCATTTGCAGCCCAGGACCAGGAGGAATCCAGCCGGGAACCCAACTGGACCCTTCCCGGCGTTCAGGTGGGCTGGTACAGATGTTCGCAGCTCCTCACCTTTAGAAAATGAAGGTAAAACCCAGCCCAGGTCGGCCCCTCCATGCCTTTTCCATGTATGCTGCAATTTGCTATTCTTTCCTGATCTCAGGTCGTTGGGATGGGATCAGAAGCCAAGGCAGAGCGAGGACCTTGCCTGCAGTGACGGGTGCCTCCACCCGCAGCACTCGTAACCGCACGGCAACGCGCTGCTTGATTATTTATTTATTTCCTAAGCGTTTCATATATTTTACAGTAAATTACCTCAGTTTATGGTACTTTTTTTTTTTCTTCTTCCTTACGTAATTGTTACAAATAACCTTCAAACAACATAAAAGGCGTAAACATTGCAAGGGAAGGAAGAGTAAATTATAGAGATTTCAGAGCAGATGACGGAGAACCTGCACATTGATAAGGCTGCCTGAGTTGTTTTGTTTGTTCTTTTTTTTTTCTTTCCCCTCCTACCCAAAAACTGTTTCTAGCGTATTTCTTCAATAAATATCCAACTGCAAGTAAATGTTTCCTTCCCTGGCCGTGGGGGATTTGAGAAGCAGCAACTCAAACTGCACCGATCCGTGGGACCCCACGCCAAGGACATCGGCTTCATCCTCAGGAGAGGATGATGGGGCTGGGGGGGCATCTCCTCTGGCAGCCCCAGAGGACACAGGAGAAAAGTCCCCCGACACCCTCCCTGTGACAACTGTAATTAGCAGAAAGGGAAGGGGCTGCTCCAAAGGCATCTGCAAGAGCCTGATGCTCCCAGGGAGGGTATCAGAGGGACCATCGTGGAGCAAGATGCTTGTGAGAG
This sequence comes from Apaloderma vittatum, assembly GCF_000703405.1. Classification (NCBI taxonomy): domain Eukaryota; kingdom Metazoa; phylum Chordata; class Aves; order Trogoniformes; family Trogonidae; genus Apaloderma; species Apaloderma vittatum. Next base: position 70,005 of record NW_009712350.1, read on the forward strand.
CGGAATAATTCCCCAGGAGAGAGGTCAGAGGGCTCACGGCTTGAATTATTTAAAACTGGGCTTGTCAAATCGCTGCCGAGCTCCGTGCTGAACTCGCTCCCTCCTGAACATGCCCCGCGGCCAGGTTGGAAGGTTTAGCTGCTGGGGTGGTTGTTTTCATCGTTAGCTCTTACGAGACCCTCTCGCAGCGCTGGCGCCGGGCAGGGGCTGAGATTCCCACGAGCCACCAGGGTACCCTCGACAGGGCACGGCCACCCTGGAAGTATTTTCCTCCAAAAATTGGGAGAGAAGTGCTCGTAAACCTGGCAAACCCTCCAAACCAGGGTGGCACGCGTTGCCCATGATGCTGCCAGAGGATGAAGAGAGGAAGGAGCTGGCTGAGCTCGCTGAGGTGGGCACCGATAATTCCCTGCCACAACCACCCGCTCGTCCCCAGGTTTGCGCCTTTGGGGGGTCCCCTGGGAGCCTCCTCGGCTCCATCGATGGATAATTCCCTGGTGCGCTGACGAGGGGAAGATGCATCCACTCGTCTGCGGGGAGCAGACCGCTTCCCTCCTGACTTTGATGCAGGAGGCTCGGCTCCTGGGATTTGGAAATAAATATTTGATCTCTAAAGATCATTTTGTTGCTTGTTGCAGTCAACACCGCCAGGTTTTTAGTGTTTGTTTATGGTTTATACCATATGATTCAATAAACCCTGGCTGAGAAACATGTGCATAATTAAGTTTAAAAGGCAGCCTCAACTCCACTCCTTGTTTTTCAAGCTAGGCTTTATGTAACAAATTCTGTTTATTGCTGACACTGATTTCATCCTTCCCTCCCCTTCACTCATCGCACCCAGATTGCTAGGAGTTATTTTAGAGATCCCAGGTTTTTAGCAAAGCACCTACATGGCAGGTTGGGCAGGGGTGGAGGAGAGGGGGCCGGCGCACTGCAATCCCTACCCAAAAAAATTAATAATTTGGTATAAACGAGATAAAAACAGTGTAAGGTCGCAATCAGTCACACCCCTGATCTCTCGGGAAATGGCAATTTCTGTCTGGGGATGCCCTCTGCTACTTCGTCCCGCTCCCTTTGAGAGACATCACAGCCAGTCGGGCTTTGCCAGCCAAAGACACATATTCTCTGTCTGCAGGTTTGCATTCTGGGTGGATTTTTTTTTTTGAATGAGAAGTGATTTTTCTTTTTTTTCCCCTACATGAATTATTTATTGTCGTTCAAGGCATTTCTAGGGCAGGCAGGATCTTAATTACATCTGGACACGGGCTCAGCCATCGACCGGGGGTGGATTCAAACCACTCGGTCTCGGCACTCGTTGTCCCCATCCCTGCAACGGCCCCTCTTTAAATTCGTCAGCAAATGGTAATTTTTCCCTTTAATTAAAAAATGCTCTTTTATCAGAAGCGGAAATCGGTGCTGAAAAGGATCAGTTTCAATGAATTCTTCCCCGGCTACAAAAGAAAAGAGCTGAAATAATCAGAAAGTCGAACTCTGATGCTTTCAAATTGAGACCTCCGGCTTTCTCAGCAGAGAATGACTTTTCATTTTGAAATGTTAATTGATACTAAAAAGTATTAAAAAGTCAGACAGGAAACAAAAAAATGTTTCCAGCTCTTTCTAGGGAGCTACTTGGTTGACCAAAGAAGCTGCTCGCTAGGTTTTGTTCCTACCTCCTAAAGAACTTCTGAGATTTCAGTTTTACAACCTTATTTGAGGCAGGAAAAGAAAATATCAAAATTTGCAGCCGCTGCCAGCAAAAGCAGAGCTTTTCCCTGCTCGGGTCTCCTAACAACCCACCAGGCAGTAAGGAACAGGTACAACTTTATAGGTGTTTTATACAAACAACTACACCTATACATAAGTTTTATGGAAGCTCATGGAATTCAGCTCAGGGATCAGGGCTTCACTTAATTAACTGCAAAAACACACTTTCTCTTTGCCACGACCTTCCTTTTCAAGGTGCTGCACCGAGGCTGGGAAATTGCTGGCTGTGGGGGCATTTTTGATCCCACCCCTTGGAAAGGATCACTTTATTCCTCTCCAGGGATGTCTTTCCCAGGGGAAAATTTCCGTGTCGCCCCCGGAACACCGCGCTCCCTGCAGCACAACCACCTTGTAGAAGGGCCAGGAGGCAGCAGAGGCTGCTCGTGCCTCTTCTAGCCATCTGCTCGGTTCCTACACCCCTGCAAAGGAACCAGGGAGAGCCGTCAGGCTTCGGGGAGAAGGGCTCATTTCAGACCCCGTTTATCCAGCGTGGCTCAGCCTGACCGCGGACTCCCGTGAGGTTTGCCAGCGGGGAGCGATTACCATAGAAAAAAGCTTTCGCTCTGTTTGATTGAATGATTCCCTCTTACAAACCTAACAAGCTCTTCTAAGCATAGTAATTTTTTTTTTTTCTCCTTTTTCCAGCACTTTCAGACTCACTGGGTGAAGCCAAGAGGTTTCTGAGCCGAAAGAAGGGTCCCTTTCCCTCCCCAACTCCCCCGCGGGGCTTGGCTCTGGCTCCAAGCACACGACGTTGATCATCTGAGTTACCCACCAGGCTCTTGCCTCACTCTCTACGTCTCAAAAGTGCCGTACAAGTGTTACCTAATTAATTGAGTTACAGTGAAGAGCCTTTCCCTTTTCTCCCTCGAGGCACAGAGGAAAAGGGGACTCCATCCAAGCTCCTCTCCTCTCCACCCTTCTCTCATTGCATCGGAAGCTGTTTTCTTTCAAGAGTTTGTTTTCTTGGTCTGAGCTGCTCCCTGGGGGCCACCCAGACCCCCCGGGCACCACCTGGTTCTGCACGAGGTTGCTTTCACCCAGCAGTGGGGCAGGAGATGAAGGGTGATGAGGAAGAGATGCTGGGTGAACTGAAGGAGATACTGGGTGACCTGAAGGAGATACTGGGTGACCAGGAGGAGATGCTGGGTGACCTGAAGGACATGCTAGGTGACCAGAGAAGAGATACTGGGTGACCAGGAGGAGGTGTTGGGTGACCTGAAGGAGATACTGGGTGATCAGGAGGAGATATTGGGTGACCAGGGGGAGATGCTGGGTCCATCTGGGATGACCTCAGGCAAATCATCACATCTTTGCACACTCAAATGCATCTCTCCAGAGCAGAGAAGCCTTTTGCTCCTCTCTCTCTGCCTCTCCCTGTGCCCCATATCAGTCCCAGTTAGAGCCTCCAAAATCCATCTGAAAAAAACCCAACCCTGGCTGGTACAAGAGATGAACTTTTAGAGTCACCCTTGCTTCGGAAAGCATCTCTTCTGTCCTTGGAGAGAGCTCCGGAGCAGCCCCTCCATTGCCTGAGAAATATTACCTCTGATTTGCTTTATCTGCTTCATTTCGCCCTCGGTAAATGGGTCAAAGTCCTGCAGGAATGTGATGGCCTGGCCAGAAATAGAGCACAGGTGCTCAGTGCCCGTGTCTAATGCCCTCACCAGCACAAAGTCCTTCTCTGGGGCTGCTATGAAGACACAGCAGAGCTCTCATTTCCCCTTCTCACCTGCTCCTCCCTCCTCCCTTCCTCAGAACAGAGCCTGGCAAACTCATGCATATGAACAAAAAAAATAAAAATGGACGCTGGAAATCCGAAGCTACAATGGGCTTAATTAAACAACCCCGTCGCGCTGTTTCTGCAAGGCAAGGCAATTCCCCGTCAGATATTGAGCTATTTAGCAATTACCACGTATCATCGCTCTCAAAGCTCAGGGATGCCCCTCCCTGCGCTGGGTTGGGGCCAGGAACACCCCTCCCTGCTGAGAAACCCCCCCCAAGACACCCACCTCCCCTGACTCTGCCTTTTGCAAGGTCATCACATCAAGAAAAGGAAGAGTTTGGAGCTTCTTGGGGAAAATATCCTCATTATGTCCATGGAGGGGACTTTGTGCATTTGCAGGGGGCTAGAAGCGCCGGGGTTTGCTGGAGCTCGTGGTTCTTCCCCGAGCTGGGGAACCGATGTCCAGGCTTAGAGAAAGAAATTACAGACAAATGACAAGGCTGAGGAGGGGGGGGGCAATGCTCCGTTAAAGCAGATGAATTATTCAGCTCCCGAGCTGTCGAGTGAACATTATCAGCTAATGATCTGTAATTATTAATAAATAATTTAGGCTTTAATAGCTAGGAAATGAAATGCTTAATTGCATCATAACATAATTAATGGAATTAGCTGCTGTGAATAAAATGAGTTGTGGGGTATTCTAAGCAAAAATCTTATTTCTTCCATGGTGCTGTTGGTTAGTTTTGTTCAACTTAAATACTGGCGAAGATGCAGGAGAGGAGGAGGAGAAGAGCCTGGTGGCAGCTACACGACCCCACAACAGGGACCAGCTCTTTGCAATAATGTGGAAAATCAGGACGTGGGCTTGAAAAAACTTTGTGAGAGCACCGAGTTGAAAACGTTAACTCCACCAGAAAATAAAAATATCTATTTCCGGGCTAAAAATGCAAGTGCAGCCAAACCTTCATCCAGGAGTAGTGAACCCATCGAATCTGTAAGTGGGAGCTGAAGCAGCATGGGATGGCCACCACAACTGTCCCCACAGCTGTCCCTGCAGCCACCACAGCTGTCCCTGCAGCCACCATGACTGTCACCGCAGCCACCGCTCCGATGTTAACAAGTGTTAATAAAAGCAAGGCCACTATGCGCAACCCATTCAAAAGGGCTTTTTACTTTTTTTTTTATTAGGCAATCATATATTTTCATTAGTTATGGTGATGAAGCACTTAGGTTTTATGGGGTGCTTTAGTGTTTGATTGCGCCGTGGTTGCTGATTACCCTGCTAACGTCTCGGGGTGACACGGACCATTTTCCCTCCTGGCTCCAACGGAGCCTTTTCAGCCATCGGGTGGCCGTAAACGACGGCAGCTCCCATCTGCCAGCGGAGGGAAGCAGCCCATTAAAGCCTGGGAATTCAATTCTGAAGCCTGTTCATAATTGATACACCTTATAATGCACAAAAAAACCACCCCAAATGTTACTACAAGCTAATTATTTAAGTGATGTAGGGATGAGTTAAATGCCTTGCTGGGGATTTAACATCCTGCTGTACTTGCACCAGCCCTGCTGCCATCACCCAGAAAGTAAAATACAGATGATTTGCAAGCCCCAGACCTTAGCAGGGGCAGACTGATGGGTTTAACTTCATCCCTGAGCTGAAAATATTTATACTATTGCTGATTTACACCAGCTACAAGTCTACTCCTCTCTGTATTATCTTAAGAGCTCCAAGACCTCCCTTCAGGTCACAGTTTGCAAATACAGACTGAGGTGACCAATCCCTCTTCCAAACCTGAAACCAAATTTCTCTGGCTTTGAGCTGCTGAAATTAAAAAAAAGGAAAAAAAGGAGGGAAAAAGAAAAAAGCAGAAAATTTCGCACACAGTCAAACTGGGGAAAAATTGCAAGCTCTCCATGAGTGACAGTTTGCAGAGCGTTGCCAAGCTTAATCGTCACCATTAAGCAATTATTGCACACGAAAACAGAAAGTGTCGGCAAACTCAGCCTGCTCTTGAATGAAATGGAAAAGGGTTAGACAGCATTAGATACTTGCTTCTTTCTAGCTGAGGGATCAAACTACATTCCCAGCGTAAAAGGCTTCCTGGCTCATAAATAATAAAATGACTGACAGCTGCAGCATTAACTCCACCTCAGGTTTCCACACCGGGCTCCCCGGTCCTTCCCACTTCCTTATTCCCCCCCACCCATCCGTGACTCCAAATTTATTACGGGGTTTATTTATTCCCCTCCCCACGCCCGGCGGGTGAAGGGGACCCTGGTGCACCTCCCGGCATCCGCATCCCTCCCGGGGCGGGGGAAGGAAAAGGAAAATGCTCTGTGCATTACCAGTAAATAGATTCGACTCGGTCCAGAGTCTTTTTAGGGTGGTGTGGGGTTTTTTTTCCCCTTTCCTTTCATGGTAAATTTTCGGTAACAAGACAGCCAATGGCGACGGAGCACAGGGATTGAAAATGTTTTCAAAGGAGCCTTATCATGCTGGGGACATATGCACATTGAGCCTTGGAGATAGGATGAGTGTAGGGCCCTTCTGCAGGAGGCAGACAAATATATACAGTTTTATTTGCTTTTTCCTTTGGGTTGCGTTTTATTTTTCCTTTTTTGGGGGAGGGAGGAGTGGTAATGGGGGTGGGATGTCTGTCCAACCTGTCAGCAGTCCTGGTTTGGGCTCAGTGGCTGCAGGAATTCAATACATCTCTTACTTAAAGGGCCAATGTCGCTGTAAAAACACACCAGCAAAATGCAGCCTGGTTTTGAAAGATAAAACTAGAAGTCATCACCTACGTTTCTTAAAATACCAGAAGTGAGAAAAAGGGGGAAAGTGGTTTCAAGACTCAGCTTTTCCTTTTGGCTTGTGAGCTTTCTGTACAGCAAGGTCACAGGTCTTTGGTTTAAGGAGACGGATAAATGGATGGATGGATGTTTGGATGGACAGATGGATACAATCTCAGCTCATGGGTTGTTTTCCATTAGGATTCACACACATTTTCCCCCTCAGAGGGATGGAAATCCAGCAAAGATGACATGATGGAGAAGGCTTGGGGACAGGGTGAGCTGGCCTTGTCTCCGAAACCTGCTGTCTTGTCCCTGCAGAAATGTGTGCACAGGGTTTTAGTTCAGGTTTTGGAGGGCTGCTATTTGATTTGGAGAGCTCGCTTTCTCTTTTCATTTGGCTTGGCAGAATTTCAATACCCCTGCCTTTCACCTCAATAAAAGCGGCGCGTCGGGCGGCAGGTTTTTATGACGGAGTGACCTTTTCCACATGCAGAAAACCCAGACCTCTTCTTGCATTTGGGGAGAGAGAGTAAAGCTGCTTTTGATGAAAAACAAAGCCTCAAACTCCACGTGTGACATCACCATGAAGCAGAAGATTAGGAGAGTGGAATTTTTTTTTGGCTATGCAGAATGACATCAGGGTATAACTTCTATTAACGTTGAGCTTTTTGCACGGGTAGGATGGCACAGAAGAAACTGCCATCACCACCCAGTGCCCCCAGGATGCTCAGACCCACCTTGGGGCAATGTTCGGGGTATTTTGGGCTTCTGCACCCTGAGCAATTCATGTGCCCAAATCCAGAAGGATATACTTGGGTGCTTTTGTCCTTCCCCATCAAAAAGTCTTCACGGGGGGCAGCCCAGGGATAAATAATAACTACAGAACCCCCCTGAAAGTCGTGGAAGCACATCACGCCCTTGTGCCGTAGTCCCGTTCGTTAGCACATTGTTGACGTTCATTAATCAAGTGTAAAACTGTAATTAAAAATAATCTTCTTTTCTTGAAGCAGCGGCAGAAGAGAGAAAAAAGAGGCCGCCGAATGAGGGGAAATAAAACTAATGCATGAATGTGCTAATTGCAGCTGTGGGAACATGACGGCAAAACAATTTGCTGTTTTGTTTTCTTTCGGCGGGGATGAGCGTGATGGGTCTGGCAGAGCTGGAGAAGAGATGTCTGAGCCTGCAAACACCCTGTGAGTGGATGCATTCCAAGAGGAATCCATCTTCTCACCCCCCCAAAAAAAATAATCACGGGCCGGGCTGATCCCTGCTCGTTTGGGAGCGGTGCAGAAGCGGGGTTGCGGTTTATGTCGGCTGATTTATCTCCTCCGGTGGAGATTTCATTTCAACTTGGAGGATGTTCAAAGTAAAGCCAGCCCTGTTACGGACTTAATTGGACCATATTTCAATCCCAGTTCATCTATTCAGCGTGGATTCCTTATCCTAGGTCCATAAAGTTTTATTAAGTTATATATCAAGGAATATACATACGGGCAACAGAGATACGGCCCAGCTTACATGTTTTGCAAAATAAGGAAGGTTGCCATTGCCTGTCTCCGTTCGCAGTCAGGTCTCTGCCACCTGCAGATACTCAGACCCTTCTCTCCTGCAAAGCTCCTCGGCAGAGGGTGATTTGCAGCTGGAGGAGGAGAACACCGTGCGGGGAAAGGCTGAGCCCATCTGGACGTCCCACTGGCCCGTGGAGGTGCTGCAGCCCCATGGGTTGGGGGAAATTGGGTATTTTGCAGAGTCTAAGGCTGGCAGCGGGATAACTCGATGGCCTTAAAGATCATTTCCAAGTGGTTCTATGCCTTGGGGTGATGCTGTCCTGTGCGCCCCGTCAGGACCAAGCTGTGGGAGCCAGGTAAAGCCTTTCCAGCCTCTCCCCACCCTCTACACGCTCGCTCCATCTCTCTTGGCTTTAGCTGCTTTTCTGTCCCACCCCTCCTCTTCGTCAGCCGAGGTTATTTTGCAAAGACAAGTAATTACTAGCATGTTATCCACACTCAGCCGCGTGTCCTAACAGCGCCCGCTGATCTACAGTAGCAGGCAGCTTGATAATGGGACATATTTGAGCTGATTGCCACTGGAGATAACTGATTTCTCTGAATGGATGCACTTCTGTTAAACTTCTGAAGGCAAAAGGAAAAGTTACCTTTTTTAATAAAAAAAAAAAAAAGAAGAAAAAGCACCCTTTGAAAAGGATGCGCCTCCCCCAAGATTCTCATTTCAGATTAGGATACCAGGTGTACGGCAAGAGATCTCCGATTCCCCGGCTGTCAGGGCTGCTGTTTGATATTCAAACCTGTCATTTGATCATTCCTGAATAGCTGCCTTGGTGTCCTTGAGGATAGCTCTATTAAATGCCAAATCCGCTCCCTCTCCCTCTGTATCCGTGATGAGACAGAATAACTCTAACACAGGGTGTATTAATGCGGCTCAATTGTGTCTTTTTTAAGCAAGAGTGTGTGGAGAGGGAAGGGGACAGGGAGAGAAGGAGAGAACCTGGAGGGATAAAACCCACTTGAGCTGGAGTGTCTGGTCGTGCCGCAAGGTAAACCGGAGAGAAAATTGGCCTGAGGATCAGAAGGTGACAATATCGTCCTTAAAAAAGGGGAAGAACGCAACGCTGCATGCACAGGAATTAAAAAGGCGATGCCTCTTGGTACAAAAACTCATCAAGAGTGCCTGAGAGCGGCTGAGAAGTTGGAAAAGGCAGGCTGCTGGGGGAAGGTTGGGCAGAAAGCGACGGCTGTCGGGGTTTAGCTGACCTGTTTGGGGGGGAGCAGACCTGTCACATCCCGCTTGTCGCCCTCCACTCCCCGCACGACAACCCAACGCTGGCGAGCCAACCTTGGGTTGTTGTCATCGCAGCCGCCGTGGAGAGATCTTTCCACACGTTAATGGCACTTGATTTAACGACATGTTCGTGTTAGATCTCAGTGTTGATTGCTGAAGTCACTTCAAGTTAATTACAGAGTTAATTACTAGCTAATAACTTTGTTGCTAATAGCTGTAACGGATTTTTGGCAAGAGTTGTCAGAAGGGGATGATTGGAAGGTCTCTTGGGTAGGATCCTCCTTACAGAAATGGATACACTGAAGGCAAATGATTCCAATCTTTTTTCTTTGATGAACAGTAAATTATTCTAATATCCTTCACTATTGTATTTGCTTATTATCTGTGGGTAATTAGAAGTGAAGAGCTGCAAAACTGCCTCGGTTGCTGATAGGAGACCATAGCGATTGTGCTGTCTTGATTTTTGATGCTAACAGATCGCTTCTTCGTCCCTCCTCCTTGCTCTCCTTCCTTGAGACACGCAGCATCCCCAGCCCTTCCTCTCAATCACACTGCACACCTGCCACCCCTGGGTCCCTGCATCCTACTTTCGGAGGCTCCCAGGCCAGGACTCATGCAAAGAAACTCAGTTGATGACCTTGCCTCTTGTAATAATATCTCAGCAGGAGTGACTCTGCCAGCTGGGACATGGTGTTGTCTTTGCCTGTGGCAGCAAAGGAGGTTTCTGTCCCTGCCTCCAAGCAAGCAGCATCTCCTGTAACTTCTCAAACACCTCACTCACCCATCACAGCCCTGCTCTTTGGAAGGCGAGCTGGGCTAACCAGTTAAAAGTCATGCCTGCGTGCTGAGCAGCCAAGAGCCTTGCTTGATTTGGATGGAAATTAGCAGGCAGCAGTTGAAGCCGGGGAAGGGAAGCCTTGGAGACCAGCGGAGATTATCAGAAAACAAATGAACAGAGCAGCGTGTCGTCCCTCAGCAAGGCGCAACCACCAAAATCAAAGGCGCAAAGCGGGGCTCAGCAACAAATTTTCATGCAGGGGCAATCGAGAGTGCATGTCCCCATCAGCTGCAGCCCGAGCGGGGACAAAACCAGGGCCCCAGCAGAGCTGTGCTGATCTGGAGCCCTGCAGAGCCCCTGGCAGCAGGCACCAGGTTTGTAAACGCCCCGCGAATCGCTGCAGCTGCCAGCACCAGGGCTTTCGCGCCCTCGCAGCTCCCTGACCAAACCACCAACGTGCGAGGGAAAAGCGTTATCACCTCCAAACAGCAGACTGATGGGAGGTTCTCGGGGACCAAAGACAAGCTCCTGCCTCGCAGCCGGCAGCCTGTTTCTAGCTAACACCCCTCCTGCCGAGCGGATGACAAAGCCGGCAGCAGCTCCTCTGGCTGGGGGAGCGGGCAGAGCCGCTCAGAGTGAAAACACGGCGCGAGTTCAGCGACAAGACATCCCTCGCATAAGTGTCTCAGGAAAAGTGGGTGCAAGGCTCAAAGTGCTAGAGCAAATGATTGTTTTAAGGACGCCAAGCCATTGGGTCCTCCTTGGGACCTTGCTCCTTCCCTTTTTGATGCCACACCAGCCCCTCTGAGGAGCTCAGCCCTGCTCCCACAGCACCAACACCCCATCAGCTGCTGGGCAGGGTCCCTGAACATGGGGACCCCTAAACGGGACCACGCACCAAAACCTCCTGCTTCTTGTTTACCCTCAGCCTCGAGCTTGTTCGTGCTGGGCTTTGATTTATCCAGATCCAGGTCTGAGCAGAATAGACAACACGAGGCTTTGGATCAGCCCCATAAGTCATCCCCCAAGCTGCCGTTATCTGGACGTATAGTAAAATAATGATCTGTAAATCAATAAACTCCTTACTATTATGCTCCACAAACGTCGTAGGAATTCATTACGATTTGTAGAAGCCGCGAAGAGAAAACTAATCCAGAATCTGTTCCAGGTTTTTGTAAGTGTTCAGCCACTGCCACGCACTCAAAATATTGAGCTTTCCTGGAAATCAGGCGCAGTGGCAGGTCCTGACACCTGAAAACGCTTCCTTTCAGGCTGCGGCAGTATTTTAGCTTGACTCACTGAATAGATGCAGCTGTAATCACCCTGCAGTGAATGATGCTTAAAATTGCAGTTCCCAGAATGCAGAGGGGAGAGCAGAGCTGGTAGCAGGTGACAGTGTTTGAATGTCATTTAAAGTTCACTTTCATTATTTTAATTGTCACTGTAAAAATCTCCCCATTCAGGCCTGATTACGCTCTAAGAGAAATCAGAACTTAAATCCCAATCACTCAGACCTGCAAGCGTTGTTTCTCTGACACAGACAGGGACGCCAGAGCCGTGAATAAGGCGCGGGATTAGCAAACCCTGAAAAGCCACCGGGAGACTTGGGAGCGCGCAGGATTAACACTAAATAACGGCCTGAAGCCTTCCCACCAGTGACTCAGAAGAAAACTTCACCTCACAGATTAAGTTTTCCCGGCCTTGGCTCATGGCAAGGGTGGGAGGCAGGATGGGGAACCAGGTCGTTTCCCTGCTGTTCCTCTCTTCATCCCGGAGAAGGTGCAAAAACCAGTGGGCAGCTGCCAGCATCCCCACCCGGGCAGGGCTGAGCCAGTCCCTGGGTTTGCAGAAGGGTTTGGGCAAAGGGATTTTATTCCCTGAGCATCACAGCAAGGTCCCAGTCCTTTGTTGCAAAGGCTGCCTGAAGAAGCGAAACCTTCTTCCAGACAAACCAATTTGCGAAAAGATAGAGCCAGTGGGATCAGGCAATAACTTAATAAGCATCTCTGCAAAAAACAATGCGTTTAAGAACATTGTTTTGTTGGGTTTTTTTTTTTCCCCTAATGGAGAAACATCAACTCTGTGGGGAAATAAATGTAATAAAGTAAGTCCAATCTCCACAAACATTTGTTTTCTTATCTCTGCAAAATCAATATACATGCTGCAATTATGTCCTCCGATGAATCCCCAAAACTCTTGATTCTCTCAAGGCTTCCTACTCGACTGAAGTTCATTATATCTCCCTTTCTCCTTCTAGATAAATTTGGGGGTTTTTTTTGCATTTGCAAGCCCAAGTTATGTTTTTTTCTTGGAAGGTTTCCTTTCTCTTTTCCTTACATTGTAGAGGGAGAAGAGTGCTTCCCTCAGCTCTTATCTAATAGAATCAAATGTAATTTAATTGCTGTGCAAGCTTGTATTTGTTAGGAATCCCAGCAACAAATAAATCAGAATAAAATCAAGTCGGGTCCTTCTGCCTTCTTCCTCATTTTTCCACTAAATTAACCCAGTTTGGGTTTCAAGGCGGGGGTCGGGCAACCTCTACAACAAGTAGGGTTGGTTCTTTGAAGCCCTCCCTTGATTTCAGAGCCAGCTGGACCGGACCCGGGCGGCCAATGTGTCATCCAGGCAACTAATGGCTCGTTTGTAGGATTCGGTTGGTGCGGAGAGTTCATAACAGCCCCGTGTCACGGCAGCTTAGTTTAAGAATATGGATCTTCTACTTCAGGAAACACAGCCATACATCAAAGTGTTTAACAGCCTTAGGTCAGTATCCTTCTCTTTGGGTAGCTCTGGGAAGGGAGCCAAGGGAAACGGCTCCTCTCATTACTGGACTCCTCGGAGAAGCGTTTCGGAAACTGTTCCAGTCACGCGTGAGAGCGGGCGTTTGGCTGAGGACAGCGCGTTTCTCACCTGCAGGGAGCAGGAGATGGGAACGGAAAGGTTTGAAGCTCCGGGCTTTTTCCATCACGACTTCAAGACCGTCAAGGTCCGGCGCCGGCTGAGCGGCGACGCTGATGGAGACAGACAGGGCGGGTGGGACGGCGCAAGGCGGCAGCCAAACGGCTCAAATCAGTCAAGGAGAAGGACGAGGCGGCGAGGGCTGGGTGGGAGGATGTGGAAGAAGGGCTGAGCCTGACACAAAGCTCCAGCAGCGCCGCCGGGGTCGGTCCCTGCAGCACTGCCAAGAGCTGGGTGAGATGAGGAGAGCACCCAGGCTCTCACCCTTCTCTTCACAGACCATTTTCTACCACATATCCCCCCTCAAGTTTTCTCTTTCTTTCATATATGGAAAAAAAAATAGAAGTAAAATACAGGACTACCCCAAGGTATTTTAGTTTCAGCAGCTGACAAAACCCATCTTTTATCTCGTATTTAGGGAAGTACCTCCTGCCCGTCCCCATCACACATCTCTGAACTACACCCCGACACAACCGAGCTACAGGTGAAGCACGACGGAGCTCTTGGTCCCCAGAAATCGCCCGCAAAGTTTTGTGATTCTGTGATTTTTGGCAAAAGCGACGGGATTCCCCGCTAAGCGTGCGGCGGGTCGTTGCCGTTGTGCCCTGCTCCACCAAAACGAACAAAAGAAGAAAGTCCAAAGAGGTTTTTTCAAGTGGGAGGAAAGAAAAAGGAAAAAAAAAAAAGAACAATTATGAAAATGAGGAAATGTTTCACACTCATGGTGTGGGTTTTATGAGCCTCTCTCTTGCCGTCTCCTCCAGGGGTTGCTGTATTTTTTCCCCATAATTAGCAGCAAACTGTGATCGCCTTGCTTTAACAAGCCAAATGCCTCTGTTGGATGCCCACGTGGGCTTTTCTCCCTTGTCTTTTCTCCACGTTTTATTTCTCACCGAATAATTAAATTGGTCCTGGCAGCTGGCAAAACTCTTTGGGGGCCCAAACCCTCTCAGCACCCGAGCTCCCCCCATCACCCTTTGGAAAAAACACCCTGGGACCTGCTCCCACAACAAAAAGCAGCTTTAACCATTGACACGTTTCCCCAACACATTTTACTTCTTATTTATTGCAAGCAATCGCACTTAAATTTATATTTAATAACCGCCAGCGGGGAAAGGTTGCAAATGTTTTCTCCAGCTTAGAAGAGAGAAAACCCCAAGCCTGGTGCTGTTGTGTCCCTTCCCTTGGCCAAGCCGGGGACACAGAGGCTGAAGGAGAAGTTGGGGAGCCCGGCTCTCCCCTCCAGCCCTGCCTGGGGATTACCCGGTTGCGGACGCGATGTTAGACGGGGAGTCCGTGAATAAAACATGAAGCAGAAAGTAAATCCTTTCTGGCACCTGGTTACTTCTCTTCCGAGTGCAATATGCGAGGCTGCTAATTGCTTGATTTACTGTAGCAGTCACTCTGCCAACAGCAATAAATAATGTTAATTAATATAAGGTAACCCACTGACAGAGAGCCTGGTAATTACCAGGAAACCAGAGAGATGGGCCTTTTGTGGTACTGTTAGAGGAGAGAAGAGCACAATTTCCTCTCCTCTATTTGGTTATCTATCATCCTTTATTTGTTTGCCTTGAGCACTATGTGGAAAGATCTTGGGTCCAATTTCTGTTTGTTTTCTTGTTCTTTTTCTTTTTTTTTTTTCTCTTCCCTTCCCCAAGGATACAGTACGTTAATCAGAAAAGAGTTTCTTTGATTACACGCACGCAGAAATGTGCCGTTTGGTTTTGCTTTTTTTCCCTCCTGAGTGTGTGAAGTGACGAAAATCCGATGCCAAATGTCAAGCATCCAAAAAGATGTGATGCAAGCAGGGATCTGTGATTGACTGCAGTATCTCAGCCTGCCTTGTAGCCTGTGAGCGGCCAGCGTGTGCTGAGCATCGTCATCCAGCCTCTTCAAGCATTCCTTTAAACCTGCTGGACCAGAGTAAGGAAATTCAGGTTAATCTCTGGCTGGGGCTGCCTCACTTGGAAAAAAAAAAAAAAAAGCCTTAGCTTCCTTACCTCAACGGCAGGGAAAAATTGCATTGATCTGTTGTAAAACATCAGCAGCCTGTCTGCCCTGACCAGCTTTATTCCATGTCTGGTCCCCTTCTCGCTCCGGCCAAGACATAAATCATTGCAAAACCTGCCCGTCAGGTTAGAAACAAGCAAACGCAGGGAAACAAGATAAAACAAGCTCAACGTCCCTAAGCCAAGCTCAGCTCGAAGTTCCTAGCGGACAACTCTGGAGCTCTGGGGGAGATGCTTAGAAGGGGGGTAATTATTTAAGATGAAGCAGCTGCTTTGGGGAGGGGTCTGGTGGAGAAAGGGCTCCCCAGGGTGCAGAAGAGACACCTCAGGGCTGGACTTGGGAGTCCTAACGCCCCAATAACTCAGTCAGAGAGAGATTGCCCAGCCCGGCAGCCACCTGATGCAGACAAATTGCTCCCGCGAGCAGCTCTGACGGCTCCCTCCCTCCTCATCCCCGTTGAAGAGACACCTGCTCACAGCAGCTACTGGCAGCAAGAGAAGCGCGGTGGGAGCGTGCCAGCCCCATGAGCCTTCGGGGACCCGCATGCGGACCACAGGTTTATGGAGTGGCAAAGAAATTCCCCGTTTTCCTGCAGGGAGAGCAGCTCAGCTCGCTTCCATTCTTCACTAGGTTTCGGGAATTTGGGGATTTTCAGCCTGAAGAAAAGTTGCCGTGAAGACATCCCGGTTGGGATGTTCTCCACACAACTTGCAAGTCAAGGAAACTTCTTTGGATGATTTTTGCATCGGGTTTTTTTGAGCTTAACGCTCAGCTTCTAGAGGAAAGGAGACCATCACCTAAATGATTCTATGACTTTTAAATATTTTAAGGCATATGAGGGAGGTCTTGCTGGTATAAACTCAAAGTGGCTCCAGAAGTGAGGAAGGCTGGCGAAGCTCCCCAGGTTTTGCTGGGGCTGGGTTTGGCCCCGGAGTCGCCCTGATTTACGCAGTCAAATGCTCTGACCTGGACGCGCTCGCAGCAGATTTTTCACGGCGAGTTTTAAGAGCATCTCCTCCGGGAAAGAGCCTCCTGCACATTTCCCCTGCAGTCTCCCATCATCTTGGAAATATGTTCCGACATATGTCATCATGACTTCACAAAAGCCATTTGGAATAATTTGTGCGCTACATAAAGACACAGTATTTGTTAGCAAGACGGAAACTTCTCCCTGGACTATTGAGAAGGGAGAGGTGGACTGTGATCTTTCAATATTAGACTGCAAATTCCTCACCCCCGCGTCGGTGCCTGGCTGCAGCAAGTGCATTAACCTCCTTCGCTGCTGTACCTATTTTAAGTTAGTGGCTGATTTATTCTGCTAAACGGTTCCCAGCTTTCCAGCTCACTTTTTCTTTGAGGACTGCGTGCCAGGATGTTCTGAGGCTGGACAGTTTTGTGGTGACCAGCACAAGCTGTTTCTCCTCATAACAGGGAGCAAGAAGCAAAAGCCAACGCTTTATTTTTCATTTGTTTTTCTCTGCATGTGGAAACCACCTGTGAGCAAACACCCCAAGTGGCCTCGAGCAACAAGATGTTGCTGAAACTGGACCCCGGAAAGCTGGATTTTGATCCCAGCTCAGCATCCTGGCTGTGTCACTTGATTTTCCAGCTCATCCCAGCTCTTCCCTTCGGCGAACCATCAGCGTATTCGGGGAGCGAGTGTCATTTGCCGAGCGTCGGCGCGTAGCCTCACGCGATGACACAGTTGATATAAGACTGATATTAAATCTACCCCAAACCCTACTTACGTGTCAGCATAGAACTAGGAGCTCATTTGAAACTCCCAAGGCTTTGGGGAGAAATTTCAGCTCCTTTAAGTGTTAAGAGCTCATCAGAGGCATTGACTTTTCTACATAGGAAGCTCCGTCGCCGGCGCTTTCTGCTGTCTTTGCTCATTAATAACAGACAAAGATTTGTTTCTTCACCCTGAGCCTCTTCCTTGATCCCTCGCACAAGGCGCGAAGACACGCGTGCTGCTATTATCCCACATTTATCTCCCTCGAAACATTTCCTAACTCCCCGTCGCGGAGCCCTTTTTGACACCCACTCCCGCCAGCGACGCGGCACGGGGGGCCGGTGCCCAGGTCTGGAGATTTCTCCTCTTCTCCCTTTTTCTCTCCTTTTCCCACCTGGGAAACAGGATGGAGAGCGAGCGGCGATGCCTTGGGTTGAAAAGGTTCAGGCTGAACTTCAGCAGAACTGATGGGATTTCACGGGTTTGTCGCGTTTAAGTCCAAAATAAGCGACGTTTCCCACCTGGTATCTTGCCTAATGAAGGCCATATAAATTCACCCAGTAATTCCCATCCGGGTGGAATTAGGCTGTGTTTTTTTTAAAAAAAACCCAAGCATCTGACCTTTGCTAACGGAGCCCATGATTAATTACCAGGCCAAATAAAATCGTGGGCTTTATTTCAATTAAAGCTTGGTTGACTGCAGCTCCCTGACACCCAGGCTGGATGCTGCTCCCTTTTCTAGGTTTTAAATCCACCGTAGCTAGTCCATGTGCACCAAAAAGGCCCTCACCTACCAGGGATGGTTTTTTCCCCACTAATTCATTATGCTGAGCTTTGCCCCTCCTCTGTTAATATAAAGATGGAATTTAATTCTACAAAATGCTCAGAGCATTACTCTCGGGATTGCTAGCTGCAACCAGAAGAGCGAACCTCCCCAGCCAGAGCCAAGGGGCCTCAAAGAGAGTCACTAAGAGCGGTCGGAACAACTGATTTCAGGGGGATTAAAATTCAGCGTAGTCTGGAGCTGCAGAGCATCCTTGTCGGGGGTGTGTAAGGCTGGAGCAAAGACGATTGTTGCATTGGAAAATCCAATGTCTTGGTTGTTAATGACAGAATTTCCATCAATCACAGCCTCGGGATACCGGCTTTAGAGCTGCACAACGTGTCTGAAGGCTGCCGCCACTCCTCATCCGCAGCCATGACTCCCTTATTCAGGGTTTCAGAGCAATTCCCCGAAGGAGAAGAAACCCTCGGGGGGATTAGGAGCAAGACTGGTGTAGACAGCCAGCCAGAGCTGCATTCCCAACTTCTTTACTGGTGTGACCAGCAAGAGGAGAAGAATTAGCTCTTCTCTGAGGACGCCAGAGCCTGGCTGGGGCTGAGCAGGGAAGGAAGAGGAGCCTCAGCGCCTGCTCTTGCAGTTCTCCCCCTCGGGAAAGTCTGGGAGGAAAAGCTCCTGTCCATCACGTTCGAAACGGGACCCAGACTCGAGATCTCACCTTCCATTTGCTGCCAGGATGAAGTTACTTTCTGATTGGAGAAGAGATTGCATGTTTTTCATGTAAATGCTCTTTAATGGGTGTTTAGCACAAAGCTGACAGCGATATGACAGATAGGATCCTCACAGGAGCTTTTCGCAATCACACTATTAGTTTACTCTTTCAGATGACAGAGATCTTGATCTTTCAGTCTTTCAAGTGGTGTGTATTTGGGGTTTGGTGGGCATGTGGGTTTTTTTTTATTTTATTTTCCTAAACAGTGGTGCCCTTGAAAAATACACAAGAAAATGCTACAGAGCTGGGAAGAAAATACTAGACTGCGAGGAGAAAAAAAAATAGAAAAAGAAAAAAAAAAGCCAACCTAACACCACCATGGCAGCCACCAAGGGACCTGCAGAGTTTTTCCCTACGTGCACCAGGGACCACTTATGGTGCTTTCATCCCCATCCTCGTGAGGTACAAGCAGGTCTCACAGGTTCCAAGGGCATCGCCCTTGTTTTTTCCAGCTAGGAAGAGACCTCCAGGCTGAGGGCTTGGCCGAATTGAAATCCAGGAGCAAAAATTCCTCCGATATTGTTTCCATTAAACATTTCATTAATGCAATATCACATGTCGCCCAAGCAGAGTGGGTTGTTAGGGAAATAGAAAAAAGACATCACACCATATTGCTCCCCAGATCTTCTGCATCGGCGGCAAGAATTCAATTTCTTACTGAATCCTAAAGGGAAATAAAAGGAGTTTGGGAGAAAGAAGAAGGAGAAGGAAGAAGAAAGCCTCACCCAAACAGAAATTAATGGATTAAATACATTCGAAACCAACCACCTAAGAGGCCAGTGGCAATCAAGGAGAACAGATGTATAAAACTACTGATGTTATCTCATAGGAAGGAGAGAAGGATCTCTCCATCATTTATATTTTCTAACATGCTGAGACTTAGGGCAAGCTATTAAGGAGCTGGCATTTGGAAATGTATTTAAGCCCTGCTTAGATTAAAGCTTTTTATTTCTTCTAACTTTCATCTCCTCCCTACCACATTCTCTAACATTTGCGCTCTCTTCAGCACATTTATTTCTGTAGAGTTCTTCAATATCTCCATCCACATCTGTACATTTCCTCTCTTTTTTTACCTCTTCCTCTATTTACCATGAAGCTAATGGGGAATAAATTAAGAGCAAAATGAATATATTCAGTCTATAAATAATTGACGGACATCTCAGCTACGTACGGATCCCACACAGGTTTCTGTGCATGTGGGCACAAAACGCGCAGAGCCTGGGGAACAAGAAGAGAGGAGATTTGTGCTCCTCATCACAGAAAAAAAGGGAGGAGAAAGGAGAATATTCCTGCCTGCCTCATTCAAGAAATGAAATACAGGTATTATTGCCTCGACTTTGACATCCCCAAGCCCCCAGTGCCACCCTCAGCTCCTCTCATGTCACCATACCCTGCTCGGTGCAGCCCGGGCACGGCCACATTGCGGCAGAACAGCTGAGGATAATTAAACTTTGCAGTTAAGAGATAACGTGAGAGATGCCGTTTTTCCTCTGAGCCTTTCACATCACAGCTGGAGGCATTAGATAAGGTGGAAATTGGCCTATTTTCCAGCCCAAAGTAGCTTTGCCACGAGAACACGAGGAAATTTAAGACTTTTTTTCAGCCCTTCTTTGAAATAAAAATTTGACGCTTCGCACTGCGACATCCCCCCCCCCCCAAAAAAA
>NW_009712350.1:90052-101956 GCF_000703405.1 Apaloderma vittatum
ATGCCTTTCACCGGGCGCCCGACGCTCGGCCCTGAGTGGCGTTGGGCTGTCCTCCCCCTGCCCTCCCCGGCGCAATAACGCTTTGGGACACGCTTGTATTCAAACCTCTTCCAGAGGGGGGGATGTTTCGTCAGCTCCAGGGTTCTCCACAGAGAGGAAACCGGCGCCACTGGGGGTTTGGGGCTCAGGGGGGTGGGAATGAGGCAGCTGAGCAGACCGTGAGAGCATCCGGGAGTGAAAAAACAAGCGTTAATCATCAGGTATGTTGGAAACGGTGCAAACCCTGCTGGTTTGTTCCCAGCTGAGCGTCCAATTAATCGAATTTCCATATGCATGTGCATATATAGAGACGCACGTAGGGCATTCCCTTCCTACAGGCACCCACTCACAACGCCCTCCCTGGAGACCCCGATTAAGTAAGGCCCCAGCCTTCCATCCTGATGTTGAGTTTCTCAGACAGATGTTGCAATGAGGTGGCAGGGGGCAAAAAAAAAATTAAAAAAAAAAATAAATCTCCTTTTCACATGCTGCACGCTCAAGCACTGGATCCCCCAAGTGCCGGAGTTTTCTCCAAGGCTCCTCGCTTCAAATGGCAGCCAGGCCTGGATTGTTCTTTATTTGGAAAGATGCTTTCACGAGAGAGAGAGAAAAAAAAGAGGAAGGAAAAAAAAAAAAGAAATTTAAAAAGTCAAACGACCTCAATCCAGGATATTGCTTCCTTCCTCCTGACATTTATGAACTATGTATTTCACATCTCTGGTGCCGTGTTCCATAAAATAACATCTGTCATAGCCGGCAGCCCTCGGAAAGTGCTCTCGCCGGGGTTTACTTTGCAGATCTAGTGCTCGAGAAGGGGGCTCGGCGCCGGGGAAGGGGAGAGGGCGAAAGGAGGGGGAGAGAGCAAAGCCCTGCCTGCCACCTCCTCAGCCCTCTGCCCGTCCCCATCTCACCTCCGTGCCCGCACTCCGGACATGCAAATCTCCATTTTCGAGCTCTTCTCCTCTCCATCTCAGTGCATTTTTCTCTCTTTCCTCATTCCTGCACTTTTTTCGACTTTCTCCCTGTCTCACCCCGTTCCCCTCCTTCCCTGTGTCTCGCTCCCCTGCTCCCATCTCTTGACACCTCAAGTCACCATGACAACCTCCTCGGCGATGATGGCAGTAGGGATAGTGAAATTTCTCTGCCACTGGAGGCTCTTGTTCTCCTCTGCCATAAAATTTCCTTATTCCTTCACCCAGCGAAGGCCTCAAAGGAGCTCGGAGGTTGACTCTCAAAGAAACAAACAGAAAATAGTCCAGGATGGGATATGTGGGAGATTAGGGACCCATCTTGGCATCTGGGAAGAAAAATCAGTTTTGCCCTAAACTTGCATTCATTAGAAAGAAGAAATGAACTCTTCTTCCAGTGAACAGACCAACTTGATCGTCCCGATCGGCAGCTGCTCCCGTGCTCAAGGAGACACAATTTAAGGACAACACAAGAGACCTTTTAGTGGCGTAAAAGCTCCTGTGGGCTTCGAGAAACACACGTCACCGGAGTCAAGCGCACTAATAACCAGGGGAGCCACAAACCAGGAAAGAGCACGAGCGGCTTGGAAAGGCGCAACAAGGAAATATCCACAGAGCCCAAATTCATGGAGGCTAATTACAGCAGAAACGAGGAAGAGGAGGTGACACCCATCTTGTAAAGCAAAACCAGCAGGAGGAACGCCGGAGAGCTTTCGGGCACCCCGCTCCCAGGGGCAGGTTGAAATTCAAGTGGGCTCCGTGCTGCTTCCAGCTGAATTGTATCTGGATGCCCAACGCTCAGAAACGGGCGTCCAGCTCCCAGATGGCAGATTTCAAAGACGAACAGGGCTGCGCTGCGGATCTTGAAACATTTCGAGCCTCCCCAGGGTTTTAAATTCATAGAATCAGAGAATCCTAGAACAATTCAGGTCGGAAAAGACCCTTGGGATCATCGAGTCCAACCCTTAACCCTACACTAATCCCTAAACCATATCACCCAACACCACATCTAAGCGACGCTTAAACACATCCAGGGATGGCGACTCAATCACCTCCCTAGGCAGTCTACTCCAGTTTCTGTGAAGAATTTCTTCCTAATTCAGAAATTTTTGGACTGAACTCTATTCGAAAGTCACCACCATCAGTCAGTTTTAACATTAAATTCTTCCAACAGGCTGAGGCAAGTTACCGCAACGTGTATCAGAATGAGCAAAACCAAGTACTTTGTGCTAAATACAGACAGATGGCACAAGGTGTGGGTGTGCCAGTGCACTGGGCATCTATTTAAGTAGCTCTGCAAGTGAAGGCTCCGTCTCTCACACTCCCTCTCGCTCTCTGTGGCTGATTCCTTCATCAAGCCATTGCCTGGCGTTCCTCATTTTCAGATATTCCCTCTAGTCCCCCCATGGTAAATCAGCCCATCAGCCCAAGCTACAAACGCACGGAATTGACTGCACATGTACAAACACGGCTGTTCTGTTCCCCCTCCCACCAAAAAAATGCATAAAAGCTTAAAAAAAGAAAAAAAAAGGAGAAATAGCAACGAGCTGCCTGGGAACAGCTCTGCCTCCACAGGACGGGCATCACTGGAGCTTTGTGGTGACACCAGGGATGGAAACATCCCAAGGGGATCAGTCTCACAAGGTCAAGTGGTGTGAAATTAAGGATTCCTCCTCCTCCTCGCTGCCTCTGCAGCAGATATAAAGGGGGTGAGGAGGGAGAGGTTGAGCATCCCAACCCCCTGTGCTTTCCCAGACACTGCACCGGAGCAGAAACGCTTCCCCTCGCCACGGCTGTAGAACTGGGGATGGGATCTCCTTTGAGGCTTAATTAACGGATGTTTGCAAAGTGCTGAGGCATCCTCAGGGGGAGGAAGGCCGTGTTATCGCGGCAAGGAATCTTTTCCTGAGTTTTATTCGCATTAGTTGCCGCTCGTGTTAGACTCATAGGGCGCTTTGTAGGCGACTAAAGCACTTGCTCTGCTGCACATCACCCAGCGCCGCTCTCCTTCGCAGCCCAAATCAAGCTGCTGAAAGGCTGCTGATGTCTCCACACACACACAAAAAACTAACCCAAACCCTTGAAAGAAGCATTCTGCGCCAAGATAATTCTGCTTATATAACACATTATCTGTCTTTCTTTGCTCCTGGATTTTATTACTAAGAGATATTTGCATGAAAACAGGATCTTTGTCGCTTAGGAAATTCATCTGCCTGCACTCATGTCCCCATTCTGCTGCAGTCGAGTGACAGCTATTGTGCTCTGCTCTCAGCCCCAGCTATTTATACACTCCTCTGGTCCGTGTGTGCCTCCGCCTCCTCGGGATAAGATATCTCTAGTTTTAAAGGGGAAAACCAAATTCAATAAAACCTGCTTCTTGGTCTTCCTTCGCCTGAAGGCGTTGCAAGAAGGGAGAAAGCAACAGCGCTGGGTTTCCTTCCTTAGGGCTAAATAAACTATTTTGGCTCAAAGGTGGGGTTTTTTTTGGGGGAAAGGAGGTGTTTTGGGGAGCAAATAAGCAGGAGGACTGTGTGCACATCCCACCCCGCCAAGTGTTCCTCCACCCCCAACATGCCACAGGTTTTCCAGGGGTTGACTCTAAAATTAAAGCTGGAAATGCTGAGAGAGCAGGGGAGGGGGATGGCCCTGGGTTTTCTGAAAGCTGGGAAAATGCCCTGTGGTTGGAGACTTCATCTGCCTGGCTTATCCCAGAGAGGAACGAGGTGTCACTTGATTAGAGCATGCACAAGGAAAAATATGGGGTGCTAAAGCAAACATCCGTGTTTACTTTAATGTGGCAATAAACGGGGGAACAGAGAAAACTTTCAAAATGTTTTGAGCCTGAGATGCTAAAGCAAACGTTTTTATGGGCTGTAAAGCCCTGATTTCTCACGCTTCGTTGCCGTACACCGGCTGGGCTTCCCAGCCAAGCAAAACATATTTGAAGTAAGAGGAAACGGGTCGCTGGGCGTGAGTGCGGCCGGGACGGGAGCATCAAAGGCGCAGGGAACCCTCGCAGCTCGGCCGCTGCCTGCCTACAGATGTATAAATCATACAGGGCAGGCAGAGGGGATCCTTCCAGCTCGAAGCGTTTCGGCAGAGATTAAAGAGTGCTGCAAACCCAGGGACATCAGTAATGCCACCTTTGATGAAAAATTTAGCGGGGTGAGAGCTACCCTCCGCCTTCCTTGGGCTCCCACAGCCCCGCGCAGGCAGGGATGCTCCTGCCCTCCCCTGCTCCAGCCCTGCCCCTGCTGCGCCTTGCCTGGATTGGAGTCGTAATTTTAATTCCTGGTGGTGTGATCGGGGCCGTCTCCTCTTCTTCTCGCTGGCTTGGCAAGAAGGGGAAGCCTCATCAGGAAAACTAATTTTGGTCTGCACTGGTATCAAGTCAAAGGGAACGGTGAGCTGGGGCTCACCCATTCACATCCCACCTCAACTATTCTACAGACATAAAAAGAAAGTAATTAGTTTCTTTAATGGATCAGACCCACACACAGAAAACGGTGGGAGGGGAAGAGGCTACGTACAGATCAGCAGGTTGGGGAACTTTAATTGCTTTTTATTCATTTAAGCTTCGAGGACGTGATGACACTCGCTGGTATAACGCTACAGCTCTGATCGGACAAAGCCTGTTCCTGGCTCCCCGAAATACTGAATTTAACAAGACAAAGGCTCTTTATTTCTTTAGCCCCTCTTTCAAAAGCTGAGGACCACATCTCCCTGCCGGAGAAGGCGGAGATCCCGAAGTCCATCTGCCAAGGAAGGCGAAGGGCTCGACCACGGAGCTCCCTGGGGATCCAGCAGCCCTGGCAAAGCCCCTGGCACCGAGCCCCCCAGCAACCTCAGCCCCTCCTCAACAACCCAGCCCCTCTGCCAGCATCCCCTGGGAGCTGGTGAGGCAGAGGAAGGAGCAATGCCCCTGTCACCCACATATCCCGGGCTGCTGGATCTTTCCTAAGCGCCTCTGGTCTTTTTTTCTGTTCTTTTTTTTTTTTAAAGTCCACTCATCTCTGCTGGGAAAAGCTTCCTTTCAATTCTCCTCTCGTTAGCTGCTCCTTAATGTTTCATATTCCTGCCTGGCATCCAGGGCTTAGCGCTGCTTCTGAAAAGCTGTTCTCGCTACCCTCCCGCAGACCCCGGGATCAGGAGAGAAGCATCATTAGAGTAAACCTGGGATAAAACCACAGAAATCTGATGTCTGTGGGAGATTTTTTAGATTTTTTTAATTTTTTTTTTTTTGGTAGCTTTTCCTGCTTAGGAAGCCCTTGAAAAGTCAGGCCTTGCAGAAATCGTCAGAACCCCTCTCCTTCTGTTCTCACCTCCCAGGAGCAGCTTCGAGGCCGGGGCTGTGGGTGCTCACGGCGTCGGATGTGTGCCGGCTGCACCCAGGACAAGCCCAGCTCCGAGTCGTGCAGGACCAAAGAAGAAGGGGCCTTAAGAGCAGGAATCAGCCTCCTCCCTGGATTCTCTTCCCTCCCAAACCTCTAAGAATTTGATGGTTCCCATTAAAGACGCCAGATTTCTTTATAACAATTATAAACCATGATTTGCATTTTCTTTTCCTCCCGGTTGAGGAGACACGGGTCGTAATTCTCGCTTTTCATGGGAATCACGAGGGCTGGAAACGTACTGTTTGGGTTTTTACTCTGATTATTATTATCATTTAATGAAAGCTGAGATTCTCACACAACAGCATAACTCCAGAGAGGCTGCGAGGGCAGATAACGCCCCGGGGCCGGGTCCCAGCCCCATGGAAAGGTGCTGCGGACCTCGCGTGCCTCCCTCCAGCGCTTGCATCCCTCTTCTCGATGCCTCTGGGGACGTTACGCTAATTGTGACGGATGCTTACGCAGGGAGGGAGGATGAGGAAGCCTTAATGTAAGGGATTATGTCCATTACAGATGGAAAAGAAAGCTCAGTTTATCCTCAGTGAGGGGAGCAGCTCCTCGCTTGGAGGAAAGGGTGGGATGGAGACAGGTGAGGGCTCCTGGCACCCAGCCCATCCCTAGAAACACGCCCATACGTGCAGCAACTTCCCAGTTTTACAGACTCTCGCCTTCAATTTGAGGCTCTCTCATCTTCACCTTAGCCAGCACGCTGCCTCAGTTTACCCTTCTATAAAACCAGACCAGTTCTCCTTCCCTTCGCAAAGTTATTTCCGCCCCCTCTGGGTGTTATGCTATAAAAAAGCTAATTACGACTAATTTTCCAGCGCCAGGGGCTGGGAATGGCTCCAGCGTAAATCGTGCACGGCACCATAGGGCCGGTGCACAGGTTTTGTCTGTGCAATTATTCTCTTTGCAATGGATAAATCCAGAAATTATTAAAGGGAGCTATACATGAATGCGTAACGTTGTGCTTATACTATCACTTCTCCAGCTGTGGCTATGTTCCTTTAATGTATAGTGGAAAGTTTATTCCAAAACGATCCAGCTAAGAGACTTTTATTTAGGAACTAAAAAGAAGAGTTAAAGTGTCGCTATTTCTCCCTCTTCTTCTAAAAGCTTTCATGACAACATTTTGAATTTAAAAAAAAAAAAAAGAAATAATCCCCCCGGGCTTCTAATTGTGCGAGTAAATGTCATAGAAACATATGACTTATTTCTAAACGCCATTAAATTTAAAAGCTAATATTACAGCCAGAAAACGCGACAATTCAAACAGTGGTTTGGGAGCACCGAGCGGTCTCTTTGCGTTACTGTGGCCAACACCCACAAACACTCTCACAGAAGGATTTTGCCTTTAACAGAAGAGGCCATGAAGGGGCTGCTCTGGGTAAGGGATGCCATCAGCATCCTCTCTCTTTTCCGAGCGTGTTTTCGCCTGGGAGCATCCCAGCACTCGGCTGTGCAGCAGCCACACGGTCACCCATACAACCAATATACAGGAATTTATCAGGCTTCCCTCCCCAAAAGCCTCACCAAGATGCTCGGATGGGCTTTTATTAACAGCCTCTGCTCCGAGATCTGCGGCACTGCAGAAGGACACTCACGGGCTGGGGCTGAGCATCCCTTTCCCCGCCGCTGGGATCTCTTTCTCCCTCCTACCCAAGCCAGCAGATGCACAGAAGCGACTGCAATAATTGGAGTCTCTCCAAGGTTCAAGGACTCTTTTAATTGCATCTGAGTGGCTGCAAGCGGGTGACGTGGGCGATGCTAGGCTGGCTACCGCCTGCCCTCCTTGCTACGGGTGCCAGAAGAGGGTTGGAATGAGCGTTATCGGAGACCACGGGGTTGGAAACTCATCTTCCTCCTCTCACACCGACCCTCAGGCACCCTCAAGGTCAGCAGGGACGTGGCTGGGTGGGAGAGCATCCATATCAGGAACGCAACGCGCTTCCCCTCGCCTCGAGCAAGGGAGAAAAAGTCAAGCAACCTCCCCGAGTGAGTCTTTTTCCTACCAAGAGCAACAACAAAAAACCAACCTGCACCCAAAGCCTGACAGCAAAACCCAGAGCCATCCATAGGTTGGTCCAAAGGCATAAAATAAGGGCAGCCACAGAAAAAGAGAAATACAGAAAACAAATTATAAAGTAAGACCCTAAGGATGACACACACCGACCTTGTTTCTACGCACTTTCCTCAAATAAACTTTTTATTTCCTGCGCAAACATAATAAGGACGACATAATGACTTCCTGGAACATTCACATTTTAATAAAAATTATAGAGGGGAAGAGATAGGATGTGGCACCTGAAATTGAAACCCAGCTATTTCTTCCATCTTTATCATCCAAAAAAATGTAATATTTTGACATTTAGAGAGAGCTGCAGCATTGTGATTTTTTTATAATTTATTTTATCTTCCCCTGTATGATATTAGGCAAGCTCTTCTCCATTTTCTAATTTCATTAACTGGCACCGAGAATAAACCCCTTTATTTCCCCCTGAATCCACCCACTCAACTTTCTTTTTTTTCTTTTTTTTTCCCATTCTACAGCCATCTCCAGGTAAGACATTTTTCAAGCATGATTGCTCAAAGAAAAATCACAGGGGAGACAAGCGCACGGGAAGCCGGGTGCCTGCGTGGTGTCATGGTGGGGAGGGGGGGGCTTTCGCCTTCCAAAGGCAGGAAGGCAAAAAAAAATAAATTTAAAAATCTCATAAGAAAACAATTCCAAGTGGGAAAAGCTTTTGGCTGGGAGGGGAAACCACTGCAGCTCTGTGCTGGGAACTGATGGGACAGGGGGAACAAAGCACCCGTGAGGATGAGGAGAAGGGGAGAAGAAACCTGCCGTCACGCTCCAGGGTGATGCTCTTGCCAGGAAAAAGCTCTTTTAAAAGCCCTGATATTTAAGAAACTGCGATATACGGTGAGGTCTGAGAGATCTTTCTCTCCTCCTGCTTGTTTGTGTTTAAGGGAAAAGTTGCAGCTCTTGGCGATGATGGGTTTTATTTCCTAACCTTAGAAATACCGGCGATGCCAAGGCTGCTTCTCCTGCAGGAGCCCTTGGAAGGCTCAGACGCAGGGATCGCTGCCTTGAACTTTAATAAGGGGGGAAAGAGCTGAAGCTTTCAGAGATGCACTTTCATCCAGGGCATCTTCAACCCCAGAGCTGAGCGAGGACTAATAAAAACAAGCGGCAACCACAGCCCGCTGCCGGAGCTCGGCGTTTCCAGCGCGATTCATCTGTGTGATGCTCTCAAAGAGCTTCTCCTGCAGGGCTCCCCGCCCTCCATCACCCCAACCTGCTGGGAGGGTCTTTGGTTTTACATGAAATAATTCTTTTTATGCACTTTACAGGAGAAGCATAAAGAAGAGGCATTCACTGGTACCCAAAGGCGTGGCAGAAATGCCTGCGAGCAGCGAGGATTTGCTGATTTGAGGTGGACCGAGGGGAGTTCCCTGGGATGTTTAATGCTTCCCAATCCACCCTGTGATGTCCCACCCAGGCTACGTCCTCGTGGTCCCCACAACCTGCTGAAAGCTTGGGGAGAAAAGTTGCCAGAACTGAGGAATCAAAGCTCCTAAGGGATGGGGATCGTATGCAGATTGCACATCCCAGGGACCCAACAACACCCATCAGGACACTCCAGCATCCCTTGAGCACCCACAGGAACACTTATTAAAAAAAAAAGGGGGGGGGGGGAGCAATGGCTGAAAGTCTGCCTCTGCTCAGCACCAGGAACTAGGGACCGCAGGCAGGAGTAAAAGGTATTTGCAACCAAAGGCAGAGCTGAGCAGAGAAAACCTGCTCCGAGTCGCTGGATCTGAGTTATACCCACTGTGCCCACGGCTCTGCAGCCAAAAAAAAAAAAGAAAAAGGCGTCAGGGAATTAAGACCAGTGATCTTGGAGAAGGAATGAGAATGATTAATGCTGTAGAGGGACAGGGGTACGATATGGTGAAGCAATAAAAGCAATACAGATGAAATAAAATCCTCCCTTGAAGTCTCATTCATCCAGATCTAAAAAGGTGGATCCTTGCCACCTAAATCAGGGTTTCCTTGGCCAGAAAGGCAGATAGATAAATCGACAGATACGGCGCCTGCTCTGCCTCCCTCCCTTCACACCTCTCCCAGGGTCCCACCAAGGCTGATCGCTGCAGTCAGGGACTGTGTTCCCCCTTCTCCACCACCCCACAAGTGGCACCAAATAACACACACGGGTCCACAAGAAGCAGAATTTTGCAGATCGGTGTCTGGAGGTGTCGCACCCAAGGGAGAGTGGTGATATTTTCCAGAAAACAGATGCTCTGGGAGGTGAGGGGAGGGAAAACCAAAATGCACGTTGCCAGGGAAATGCTGGCACTTCCACCTTCATCCCCATTCACAGCAAACTCAGGTTTTGCAAGGCAGCGACTGGGAATCCCACTTTGCTCCTGGGCCTGTTTCACAGAGCAAAAATTATTTCCTTCCAATGTTAAATATAAGCACTTGACCCGTTATCAAATCCCTATTCCTCTGTATGATGGGAGCAGAAGGAGAACGAATTTCTGCCATGAAGTTGAAACAAAACATTTTTCGTTTTCTCTGACTGCCAGCCCCAGGCTTTGAGCCTTTGCATCTCGCTGTCCGAGATGGATTGCTCCTTGTCTTGGACGTGAGCTGGGAAACCAGCTCCTCCACCTCCGAAGGAGGACAGCAACCAGATTTATGTGCTGGAGGTTTCAGGAGGGCCCTCGGGAGCTCAGGGTGGACAGGGGGTTGTTCGTGTCTGGAACTGGGGGGGGACAAGGAGGAAAGCAAGGCAGGGGTGCAGGCGGCAGCATCGCGCCCTGGGACCCCCATCGATTGCTCGCTCTGCTTCCGATGCTGCGCACGGCCGCGCCAGCATGTGGGTGGAAATCAATACGACAAGGCTCCTCTATTAAAGAAAACATAAAAAACCCCACATTTTTGAGATGCGGTGCGGGGAGATTTTTTCACAGCCGGGAAAGCAGGGCAAGAGCAGCGCGGCGGCACAGAGCCCGTGGCGCTGTGGCACGGGGATAAACCACCCAGAGACATCTATTGTAAAACTGGTGTAATTCTTTGCATTCAATCCGTGCTTTGGATTCATCTTGGGGAGAGAGAAAGCGCCCAGGGGGCACCTGGAGCATCTCACCCCAAACGTCCCCCCAGCCCCTCGCAGCCCTGTCGGCACGAGGATCCCGCGGGAGACAGACAGGAGGCACAAGTTGCTCCCAGAGATGCAGCCCTAACCAACAGAAAACCACAGAGCAAAGGCAGAGAAGTGCTTTACTCTCTTTTTGCTTGTTCTCAGGGAGCTTTTTCTTAATTTGTGAGGCTCTGGTTAAAATTTCAGGAAGGCAGGGGGGCAAATCTGACAGCAACTCAGCCTCCCTCTGCCCTGAGTAGACCTGCTTGGGGTAACCAGAACCTCTCCTGAAGCTTTCCTGGGATGGAGATCCTAAAAAAAAAAAAAAAGCAGCTACATACCTCACAACAGCCTCCGATAGAGATCTTAATAATTCTATTCCTGCTAATCCTCACAAATTAGTAAATAGAGCTTTATCCTATTTGGAGATATTTCACTACCCAGGGATTTCTAATAAGCTGATAGAAAGAGCCAAAGTAGCTCGACTAACGGTGCTTCTGAACAGCAGCATCAGGTAGTGTGGCTAATAAGCCTTTCCCGGCCCAAAGGGAGCCTCTGATCAATCCGTATCAGGCAATTCCCTGTGTTACTTTCCATTTACTTCTTCAATAATCCCCTCCAGCAGTTAATCAGCGCTTCGCATTCGAAGTCACTTAAGTTCCATTGGATTTTCCTAATGTTGTTGGCACGTTAATATTTAATAGCCCTTGCGCTGCATCTTCTCCGAGCCAATGGACCCGGGATCTTGCTCAACGAGAGCTTTTGTTTCCAAGCAAAGCTGACGAATGCCTGGGGGACAGATCCTGGGGAAAATGGGAACATGAGCCAAGGGCTTGCTGACCTGCCTGCCAACCGAGCCAGCGTCCCCCGCTGCTTTAAGCCCTGAGCACTCCCCAGACACGGAGCAGCAGCACAGGTTCAACTCCAGCACCTCCACCTTCCCCTCCAGCAGGATATAGTCTTTGAAAAGCAAGAATTTGGTGGATTTGGAGGGTATGCCCTTCTGACTCCCACCTCTCAGCATCACCCGTGTGCCTTCCTCCCTGCCAGGTGTCGCCAGCCCTTCCCCACCAAAGCTGGGCCTGCAGAAATGGGAGAGACATTTATGGCAGGAAATCCATTATCCAGCTGTAATGACGGCTCGTATTAAATATGAATTGTGGGATAACGAACGTTTTAATTTTATGTATCCCCCTCTTTCAATTTCTCCTCCCCGCTTCTTTTTAAATAAATATTTAAGCGTCTTTCAAACTGCATTAGAAGCGCGGAGACGAGCAGGTTGATTTTAATCTCCCGTTCCCCCCGTCTTTGCCAAACAGGAAATCTCTCATCTGCCTCTTTCACAAATCTTTGCCA
>NW_009712350.1:101991-105607 GCF_000703405.1 Apaloderma vittatum
CTTCCCTCTTTTCTCATATTCTTTTGGAAATCCTTCAAGGAATGCTATGAAGATGTGATTCATGGTTTTTAATCACTCTTCTCCCCTTTCTGCTAGTCTTATTAACTCTTCGGGACCTGAACCCAACGGAGACACCCTCAATCCCTTCTGCAACAGCATTTCCTTGCACAAGGCACCCCCTACTCACTCCCAAACCCACGTTTCCCTGGGGATGAGACCACCAGCTTCTCCCCCACAGAGGCAAAACCCCCTTGGTCTCTCCCCAGCTTTCCCACAGCTTGCTTTTTTTGGGTCCATTTAACCTCGAATTGGCACGGAGCCCCTGAGAGCATGGAGAAATGAAATCTCTTCACAGCAGATGCATTGCAAAGCCCTGGGGCTCCCAGCTCAGTGCTGTGGCGTGGCCAAACTGCAGCGAGTCCCCTGGACCCAGGCAGGTACCACGTCTGCAAGGATGGAAGGATGGAAGGAAAGATGGCAGATGGCTGGCTCCTGGGGCAGATAGCCCAGCCCCTCATGGGGCAGACATAAAGGGACAGCACGGTCAGTGCTAATAGAAGGATGGACCCTGCCCTGGAAAGGAGCTCCAGCTCCTGCAGGACAGCCCTGAAGGGAACAAAGCTCGGCATCGTGCCTGGAGAGGTCAGTGTCCAGGAGGAGATGATGCACCAGAGGAGAATGATTTATGTTTAATCTTGCAGTAGGAAAAAAAAAAAAAAATCAGCAGTAATAGCAAGCTTCTTGTGAAAAAAAAAAATAAATAAATGAAGCAAGCCTGGAGATCTGTACAGAATAAACAGCACTGGAAAATCTAAATAATAATCATGCAATTTGAACGGAACTGCTGGAAAGCCCTAACTCAGCAAAGCCCTTCAGCTCCTGAGTGGTCACCTGGACTCCTCATCTCCTCATTCAGTGTCACCCACTGCCAGCCCGGGAGGAAAGCAGCACACCTAAGGATGCGAAGGCAATCTTCCATGCCATTGCCTTGCTTTCAAGAAACCTTCCAGGGAATTGCATACACATTTTCCCTCCAATTCAGCAAAATGGGTTTTCTTCATTTTACACTTTGCGCTCAAAACCTTCGGTGAAGCCAGAAAAACGTTAGCGGACTGGGCGGGAAGAGGTTTGACACGAGGCACTCTGCGCTGCTTTAGAGCTTCCTGTGGCCCCCCAAAACGTGAAAGCTTATAGCTCTGACCTGCCCGACTCTGCCCGCGACGGGAGGCACCGCAGCCGCTCGAGCCTGGCGGCGGTAATTGATGCCATAAAGCATCCCCTGCAGCACTCGAGCTCGTGCATCGTCCTCCTGGCTCCGGCTGATTCTCGACCGGGGAATGGACAACAGGCATCATTTCCCCCAGGGAAAACTCCCCACGCGGATGTTTCTCTGCAGGGCATGGCCGAGATCTATTGAAATCACGCTGGGGGGAAACGTTTAGTCTGAGGAGCGCAGTAGCTGTGTGAGGCAGCGTCATTTCACACGGCGACACGAGCAGGGAGTGAAACCTGCCCTTAGCCCAGCTCGTAGTTCAGGATTTGGATCAGATCTATATTTTTGCTACACTTGAGGGTAAAGCATCATCACCACCTTTTTTGCAATTTTGCAAGCTGGCATCCATCCAGCACACACGGAGGGAACAGCCACCAAGGAGAAAAGCTTTTTATTTTGCAACCAGTTGGAGTTAACAGCACAGAAATGCAGAGTTTGCCTGGTGCAAGCCTGCAAGCTGCAGGAACTTGATTGCATTCACTTGTGTGTCCATATCTCCACATCGTTTTGGCTCCTTCTCTTATTTAAGAAAAATATTATTACGTTTAATTTAAGCTATTTCTTCCTTTCAGCTTATGCAGATGAGTTCCCATTCAGTTCCTGTGGGTGCTTTTACCAAAATGAAAATTACGATATCAAAATAAGAATCAGCTAATGTGGTAGAATAAATGGCCCAGAGAGCATCAAAGAAAACGTACCAAGAGTGAATAATAAACCACCGTAATTCCTCAATTCTATCTGTCCATCCATCTAACTATCTAGTAGACAGGAGAAATCTCAATTAGCTGTTAAAAGGATATTTATGATGACTTTATGGGCATCGCAGTGCTCTTTCTAGGCCCAAAAAGCTCTCGTGACACCTCTCCAATCCAAGGACGGGGAAGCAAACCCAGCAGAGCAGATTTCCCAAGAAATAAGGTGTAAATCTGCTGCTGCACCAGGTGGGGGGCAGCCCCCAGCCCCCCCGGGAGGGACCCAGCTCATTCCCATTGGGACTGAACAGAAGGAAGCTCCCAAGTGACCCGTTAACCCTCGTGCACATAATTACCCTCTGAACAACCAAAAGGACTGACCTCCCTGCTCTCAGCATTCAGGAGCAATTGACAACCCCAATTAGCTCCAATTAGGAAGGATTATAAATGAATTCACCACGTGCATTTTTACAGGCACCTATTAAAACCCCCAAATTCCCGCGGTCGTCCCTACGTGCGCGAGGCAGGAACGCGAGAAGGAAAAGGCTTCTTTTTCCGTCGTTATTTGTGTCAGGGTTTTTCTGTCTGCAGCTGATTACAGACGTCGCCTTGAATTCTAACCGGGGCCAGAAAGAGAAATTAAGCGCAAAGAAATAAATAAAACTGCAGAGGCTGTAATCCCCCCTGAACAGCCTCGCTGGGATCGCTGCGTAATGAATCGGGCTTGTGCTTTTGTTTACCTAACAGTTTGACAATGCATATTTATGCAAATTGCAGCCCGGCTGCTTGCCTTTTTTTTCTTTTTTTTTGCTGTTCATTAATTAGCATCTCATTCTGGACGTGTAAACCAGGCTTGGAGAATTTGTCTAATTTGATCAACGGTTTGATTCTTCTCTCGCCCACCTTCCTTTTCCCGTTTCTCGAGTCCTTAACGAGGTTTTGGGATTGAACGTCAACTGCCTTGTGCAATGTGAGGAAGGAAAAGAGGGATGAAGGTGGGAAAAACAAGAGAATTTTAGGAAGAAGTGAGCAGCAGTGCTGCACCCAACCTTGCATAAATCTGTTTTTCCCTTCCAGTCTCTTGCTGCTGCTCAGAGCCAAGGTGAGCTTTAGCCATGAACGGGGCAGAGGCAGCTCCACCCTGGGCTCCCAGTTGTGTTTCGCTTCTTCCAACGCTTTTATCCATCCTCTGCTTCCCTCAAGGGCAAATTTTTTTTTTTTTCTCGATTTACACATTTGTTTACAAATACATAATGACAGACTGTGGCGGGAGGGGGGGAAGCCCACCCACCACCCACAGAACAACGGCACCTCTTTCTAACCGCTGGCCTCTTTCAGCGCTTCCTCTGCAATTTCTGCACACACACAGCCACGTAAAATGGGCCTAAACACTGCAATTTTCCAACCATTTTCATCCAAATTGCCAGCAATTTCCCAATGGCCCCAGCACCAAATTGCAAGTGAATGCTCGGTAACGCCGCGTGGCTGCACAGGCATCCGTGGGGATGGGGAGGCGAGCGGGATGCGGTGGCAGCTGGACACCAACCCTGCAGAAATGGGCTCTTAGATCATTCCCAGCCACGTCTCAGGCATCCAAAGTCATCGAGGGGGGAAGACGAGCGCATTTCTGCGACGCATTTCAGACACGACA
>NW_009712350.1:105620-138009 GCF_000703405.1 Apaloderma vittatum
GGGGGGGGGGGGGGGGGGGGGGGGGGGGGTTCCTGATATTCAGAACGCCCAAGTAGAAATGGAGGCTGAGATAAATGGGGGCAATTCCTCAGCTCCCGCTACGACTGCGAGGTGGCTTTAGCACAGCTCACCTAAAAACCAGTTCTGCCGCAGGAAAGGTGGGTTCTGCCCCACGCTGGGCACCTCCGGGGAGCCCTGTGACACCCGAAAAGCGGGTCGAGGGGTGCCTGTTGCAGACCTGCAAGGACAGTGCTCCCCTAGCTTCAGGTGGTGAGTTATTTGTGTGCTGGCAGGGTTACTTCAAGGTGCCATCCCGCAGCAGAACATCTGGGAAGGAGAGGTGAGGCTTTTCCAAAGCACTGGCTCATCTCCCTGCAGCACAGGTGCCTGCTTTTTTGGAGCAGAGCATCTCCACTCCACCCCAGCATGGTCCACATGTCAGACCCTGTCACTGTGCCACTATCATCCCATCCCATCCACGATTTTGCAATGGGAAGCCAAGGTCCGTTTCGCACGGTACTCGAGGCTTCATCTCTCGATGAAGAAGCATCTGCCTCCTTCTCCTCCCATGTACTTTATATTCCCTGCACCACCCAGCGGGACAAGCCTGTTAGATATTTATATGTTTACCACAGATGGCCTCAGTTTCAGAAGCTAACCACGCTGCAGTGAGAAGGAAAGTATTAATAATTATATAGCACAACACGATAATCACTTCCAAAGCAGTGTGATGAGAGTCTTTTGTCTCTCCTCTTCTGATGAGGCAGTTATTTCACCAGCGACTGGGAAAGTCAACAAGTGTCAAGTATGGTGGTTAATTCCTGTGCCGACAGCATTTATTAAAATTGCTAATGAATCTAATAATTAAACACATAAATATAAGTTACCTCAGGTATTAAATCTAATTATTGGGCCAGCAAAAATCAATTTTTGTGCATATGCATAATAATGCGAGGGTAAAGTTAATTAGAAATGTCCAGATCAATATTTGAATAATTCTTAACTAGAGGAATCCCTATCTGAAGAGCTGGTCTAGGCACTGTGAATAAGTTATATTTCTGAAATGAATGCCTTCTCCTAATGGAGTTTAGCCTAGTAAATTAATAATACTTCAGTAAATCTGCAAAATAAATGACAAACCTGTTTGCCTGAACATTGCCCTTAGGGAAATCATTCAGCTCCTCTGTCAGCACCCTCCGAGGTCAGACCTGGAGCTCTGCTCTGGGGGGAGACACCAGGGGAGGCAAAATCCATCAGCAGTCGCGCCCTGCTCGGCTGGGAAACACGACCTCGATGGTGATCCAGGAGCTGGGCTGGTGTAAATCAGCAAAGCAGCACCGAGCGACGCAACTTCAGCTCCCAGCCCAGCCACCAGCCTTAAATTTGGAAGTGCTTGCGAGGGTCTTTCAGCCCAAGAAGAAAACCTCTGCTATTTTTATGGGGGTTTTTTGAAAGGTAGCTCCTCCGTTTTGCAAAGAGCAGGAAAGTTCCAGACCCTCACCCACATGCTCAGGGAGGGCTTGGAGGGGACAGAGGTGGGAGGACCTGGTGGCACTGGGGGGATTCTATCACCCCCCACCCTGATGGAAGCGCAGCATCCATCCTTGCACCCCTTCCGCTGCTGCCGTCAGCACTGATGTGGTTAAAGAGAAGGGAAAAAAAAATGAGAAAAAGGACAAATTTTGCCTGGGGATGCTGCTGCAGGGCTTGTTTTAACCCAGTCTCCGCCTTTTCCCTCGCCATCGCCCTGGCACGCTCTCCCCTTTGATTATTCATCTCGGCTGAAGGGAGATAAAACAGATGTAATACGGCGCAGAACTCCAGCACACATCTTAAATCATCTTGTCTCGCCGCGGCTCCTTGGCACGCGCGCGAGCGATGCTCGTCGAGAACCTGGCGGAGCCGTTTGGGTGCACATGAGTGATTTGATTGCTGGGTTCCTCCGGCGCGATTCCTGGCACGGGCAGAGACGGCGGAGGGAGAAGTTATTCAGTCACGGGTGAAATCATGATGGGTAAACCTCTGCTCAGAATTACACTGGGGTAAATCCATTGAAGGGTAACTCAATTGAGATCAATGGCTCAAATTTTTGCTTTCCTTTACTCCGAAGAAAGGACCGTGTAATATTTTTGAAGCCGCAAGTAATACTCCTGATTTTCACAGCTGACAGGCAAATCTGAGCCTCCTCGTTTCCAATCTTTTGCATGACGGATTCTGTGAAACCAGTACTTCAGTGAGATTATTTCTCACGAAACCACCTGTTGTCATCTCCCCCAGCCACAGCCCCATCCTGTAACCCCGGCTCTCCTAAGCACACAAAAAATAAAACCCACGGAAAGCTTGCTGAGGGATCCCGTGAGCCCCAGCTGCACCACGAGCATCCCTGTGCTGAAACACCGCAAGAGGGATGCCAGGGAGCCTGTCCATTGCAAGCACCCTGGTGATAAAAGGAACGCCTGTCAAAGGAAAAGATCATCTCTGCCTTCCCTAAGAGATGGCCACCCAAAACTTTGAATTAAAAAAAATCATAAAAATTCAGTGCCTGGCCCCAAACTCCCCCCACCACAGCGATATCACACAGGTGGATAAAGGCACAGCGATGAAGCGAGATGCCAGAGGTCAAGATAAAACATAAAGCGACGGCTCCACCGGGCTCCTGGGTGCTGCAGACAGCATCACCTCGGGTTAGAGATGAACTCCTGGAACGCTTTTCCCTTTAATTGATACTCGTCGGCTACTTTACAGCGATTGGAGCCTGCTTCATTAAGAACGAGAGGAAGGAAGATGGAGTTGAGATGTTGCTAATTGCATAAAGCCCATGGAGAAGTGGGATGGTTCCCAGGAGCCCTCCTGGACCACCGCTACATGGCGAGATCTGCTCGGAATGCTGAACGACCTGGAAGAGCCCGTTGAGCAAAGCACCAGAAAATGGGTACGGTCCAGGACGGCTCTTTCTGAAGCGGATTTTATGCGCTAATCAAAGGCACAGGCACAGCTGGTGTGGCTGCCTGTAATTACAGGCGCAGGGACCAGGTAATTCAGGAGAAAACTGGAAACCCAAAGGATATTCCCTTTGTCGAGTGGGCATCGGGAAACTGGGTAAAAGCAGTTCTCGAAAAAGGCTTCGGGAGCTGCCGGGGAGGCGAGCAAGCCTGGCGCTGAATCAGAAGCTCAGTTGCTCATTTTGGTGACGGCTCATTTATAAATTATTTATAAAGACAAAAATCACCACTTGACAGACACGTTGGAGGCATGATGACCAGCATTTGGAGAGCAGAAGTTGTTATGCTTTGG
The DNA here is from genome assembly GCF_000703405.1 of Apaloderma vittatum. Taxonomy (NCBI): domain Eukaryota; kingdom Metazoa; phylum Chordata; class Aves; order Trogoniformes; family Trogonidae; genus Apaloderma; species Apaloderma vittatum. The sequence continues at coordinate 108,915 of NW_009712350.1, forward strand.
TGTACGGCGGCAAAGAAAAAAAAAAATTAAAAAAAAGCCCTAAGAGACAGTAAAGCAGCAGTTTATTGAGCTGATGGATTCTCCAGCAATTAATTGTCCAATTATTAAAATGTTTATGTGTCATTTATTTACCCTCCGTATGCTATTTATAAGTCTGTTCTTAACAAAGTGCAACTAGGTCTTAACAGAGCTGCACCACGGCGGAGAGGATCCAGAGCGCATCGCCGTGAGCGATCGGCTCAGGTCTTACAGAGCTTTTCCATCTTTTTCTACGACAGTTTTGCTGTCTCTATTTGTTTCTGTCTCTCTTTCACTCTCCTGGGATAACACCATCTTTCAATCTACTCTGACACATTCTTTTCCTGAGGGCAATTTAAACTGAGAATGATTCCCTGATTGCTCACTTCTCCTCCTCCTCTCTTATTCTGCAGGGGTTTTTTTTGAAGGATCATAAAATAACATGTTTAGAAATAATTGCATGATAGGGATGTTTTCTTGCCATGTGAGCATTGCTCATTTCCTCTCCAGACAGTACATTCTCTGCACATTTTGGGGGGGCAATGGGGGGGTTGACACGGAAAGCCTGAGGAGAACGACGCTGTTGCTGCTCCGTGTCCAAGGAAAAGGTCCCACAGCCCAGCCAGGGGCAGGGAGGGAGATTGGGGATCAGCTCTGAGGCAGGGTTAGGCTCTGAGCACCCTAACACCAAAGGATTTCCCAGCTCCCACCCACCTGTGGGCAGCCAGACCTGACACCCTCCAAATTAAACAGGATTTCTAGAGGCGGAGGAGACACCAGCCTCTCCCGGGCTGGCAGACCCTGCTCACTTCACCACAGCATCAATTCTACTCAAGAGCGTTTCTATTTAGTTGTAAATTTATATGTATTAGATTATATATTGCAAGTGCAAATAAATTCCATGTATTACCCAAAAGCCGTTTGATTTAGTCTTCAATAACGAGCAGGTGTACTTTAAAGCAATACATACTGTGAGAAATAAGAATTACGAGCAGGTCTGTGGTTTTCCCATTTCTTTTTTTTTTTTTTAACCTTTTACAGGCCACCCAGATACCAACATCTCCTGATAAATATCCCCCCCGACACAGCCATCATGTAACTCGTTACAGTATCCCCGGCGCACGAATTATGTGGCTAAGGGTTCACGTAACTATGAAGATATTTATGGCAAGCCATACTGTTTCTTAGGAAAATATTGATTTGTTAACAACTGAGTGACTGCACCGCTATTAAATCTGACCGGTTTAGCGTACGCCCCGGCGTTAACAAAAGAAGGAGTTTATTTTTTACATTTCTGTACCTGTTTGATTTGCAAACTGCAGATGGGTGAGTGGGAGAGCACGGGCACAAAGCGCTCTGTTTGCTCCTGGAGCTGTGTCTGCAAAGACTGAGCTCAAACCTCTCTGTTCCTCCAACAGCCATGAGGGAATTGGTTATTTTTGTTGTGCTGTAGCTCAGGAGTGACCATCTCTGGTCGGGACAGGGATGGGAAAGGTGGAGGCAGCACCACACGACCTCGGTTACAAAAGCATCTCTGATTTACGGGTCGGCGGAGCTGATGCTTTCCCTCCCCGTGCTGCAGCCCACATGCAGTAACCTTGGGGAGGGCAGTGCTCTTACCTGAGATTTATAGAGCGATTAGAGGGAAGACTCTGTCCCATCCAGGATTTTTTCCGCAGGTGGGGAGGGAATGAGGAAATGTAGCACCATCTCCCAATTTTTGAACCGGTTGCGGTTCATTATTCTGGAGTTAAGGCCTGATAAAAAGTGCAGGCAGCTGTGTTTAGTTGGAGGGGTTTTTATTTCTTTTGAAGAAATACAACTTTCTTCTTTCATTGATTGCTTGCTTTTCATTTTATATCCTTTCCCCTTCCCTGAAATGAGAAAAACGAGTCCCCGCCACAGGCTCTAAACTTTATACTCCCTCACTATCTTCTCCCTTATCTAATGCCAAGGCAGCAAGCAGAGGCGAGAGCCGCCGGGCAGCGCTGCAGATTATGCCATAAAACCTGGAGATAAGGGCAGGGACCAGCCTGGGGGGACGGGGAGGCACCTGCCTCCCTCCCCTTCAAATCCACACTTTCCATCAAACCCTTAGCGCTGTGCATTTCTCTCCTTTAAAATTTGATAACGAGGACCATGTTTTCCTTTGGAGATTGGGCTGTAATAACACTGGAGGGATGGGGAGGGGCGGGAGGAGACCGTACCCAGGGTTTGGGAAGAGTAACAGCGTCGCCATTGATCCCGGTTCCCCAGGACTGCATTACACAGCTGTATTTCTTGCCCGGCCAATATAATCCAGCCGAGAGATCATAAATGTCTCCAGCAGACATCACAGCCTGCTTATTGATCTCTGTTTGTTGTTCTTCTCAAATACAGTTGCTCGCCTTGATTAAGGCTTTTTTTCGTGCCTAAAGCGTGCCAGGGGAGGAAGGCAATCAGCACGCAGAGCATCACGCCACGGGCACTAATGCCATCAGACTTCCCTCGGGAAATGTGGGGTTTGGGGCCGGGAGCAGGAGGGAGAGAGAGTCCTGGGCAGGGGGACATGGAGCAGAACTCGCTCAGCCCCCTCTTAGAGATAACAGCTGATGCCTGAGGTGATAAAAACGAGCCTGATCCTGCAAGTCCTTCTTCACCCAGGTAACCCTCGCTCACAGGCTGCTGCTTGCAGAGACACGGTGGGAACCGTGGGCACGGAGGAGGCGAGAGGAATCATTGCTCCCGTGGGCAGGGACGGCTGCAGCATCGCCCAGAGCAGGGCTGGGCTTCCAGGGTGCTGGCGACCTAAAAATCCAGAACATACGGGCAATCCTTGCCCATTTGTGGGATGGGGAGTGTGGGGGTGCGTGGGTTTACACGGATTGATTTAGGATGATTCTCAGCCCCACGAGGCTCAATGCCCCGAGCGGAGCGGCTCGAGGTACCCGAGGCAGCACACTCACAGCCTTGCTGACTTGGAGCCTATCGAGCTAATTAAAATCCTTCATCTCAGCACGGATGCTACTTAAGAAATGTCAAAGGCGGCAAGCCCAGCCCCTAGGAAAGGAGGAAAGCAATTAAAAGGGGAAAGAGCAGTCAGGCTAAGTAGCAACATGATGCAGGAGTTGGAAGCACGCAGGAGTTTTTAATGGCACCGAAATCCAGAGCTGATTGCTGGTGACACAGAGAGGGGGGATCTGAAGAACAAACAGCCAAAGGCACAAAACCAACTAGTTACAAATGTGCCTGGAAGGAGATGAGAAAAGGATTGGGTGTATCTACCGGCCTGCCAGAGAATAACGGGAGCAGCTAAGAACATATCTCCAATGAGGAGGAAAATACCGAGGCTGCTTCAACTGGTTTCAAAGGGAGAGAAGGGAGATGCAGAGCAAGGATGGAGGGGGATGTGGCCGGGGTGGTTGTGTGTGCCCGCTGGCACAGCCCGGGTGCTGGCAGCACGCTGTGCTCCTGAGGCAACAAGCATTGCAGCTCTTGAAAGGGGAGGGGGGAATAAAAATGAAAGAGTAGGAAAAAATTCTGCACAGCCCCTGCTCATCCCCGGCACCCGAGGCTGTCATCTTTGACGTGGGAAACTCGTTGCCGGAGGGAAGCGTGGGAGAGCAGAGTTCACAGAGGGAGAGGTGTACATATGTATGTGCACACACATGCACGGTCTCACTATCTGTTACATTTAGGAGGGGGAAAAAAAAAGCGTTTCCTTTATTCTTGCAAATGCTTTGATATATAAAGCAACTCATTACATCAGCTGGAGAAGGAGCTGTCTCCAGGGTGAACTGCTCCATACCTCCCCTTGGGGTACCTCAAGCTTTCTCCCATCCTGACCCTCTCCTGTGCCCGATTCAAGCCCCCACACCCCAGGGCTGCAGCAGGGGGTGCTGAGGCCTCGGCATCTTCCCAAAAGTGGGTGCCAGGCTGTGGTGCAGTTTAGCATTGCCATCTAGTGGGGTCCCCGCCAGCCCCGCTGCTTCGCCATCCCCTCACAGCTCAGGATTATTTACAGTGGCGCCTCAGAAACCCGGCACATGGTATGGAACCCACCCATGCACCGTTCCTGCCACATCCAGCACAGCCAGAGAAAGGAGGGATTTGCCCAGACAGGCACAGACCCAGCAGCACCCGTGCTGCGTCTCCTCTAAGCATCCCCAGGGAAATGCTGTCCTCCCATCACAGCCAGAAGAGTCGGAAGCAACCCCTCGGGTGATGTTTTTGTTCTCCCCATCCCTAGAGTCCTCACAAATTGTTTTCTGCAGAAATATTTCTCCTCCCTCATCTCCTTTCATTAAGAGGGAGATGGCAAAGGCCAAGCTTCGCTCCGAGCGATGGATCCGTATGGTTTAGCCGGCCCCCGCTGGGGAGGACAAACAGACACCTCTTGCTTTGCATGAAAAAAATCAGCGCTGAGTTAAACTCGGGCAGCAAGACACAAACTTCCTTCCCCAGGGCACCGAGGGCTCGTTTCAAAGGGCGCCTTTAGCCCCAAAGGAGTTTGCACTTGGATCACAAAGCCCTCTCACACGAGGGCCGGATCCTGCTACAGATGAGGAACTGAGCTTCAGAACAAGGGGAAAGACTTGTCCAAGGGCACAAGAGACGAGGCCACATCCCTCGACCCCAAAACCGCTCACATCCAGCCAAATGCCCACAGCAGATGCCCCAGCGCACCCAAGCATCCCCACGGGATGCAGGACGGAGATGCTGCCACCTCAAATCCCGACACCCAGGTCTGAGAGAGGCATTATTATTTCCCCCACCCTTCCCTGACTCATTATTCTTTGTAGCTAAACCACATTTCTTCACAGAGCTGGCAAAAGCCAAGTGCAGCCCGGACAGACACTGGGCACCCGAGGAAACGGCTTGTGATGGGCAATAAATGTTTTAGCGAACAGTGAGCTTGGGAAGAAAGGCAGTGCACGGTGCAGGAGAGCTCTCTGATTGCCAGCCAGCGCTCTCTAAATGATTCATGCGCCTCCTTGCCTATTCCAGGAAGGCCCAATTACCAGCATTTCCTTCTAACCATTGAGATATTTGAAATTTTCTTGTTGGAAGGAGGAGAGGAGCAGGTTGCCTTTGCCCAGCCCTCGGTGCCCAACACCCCCAGGGTCAGACAGAGCCACAAAGGGCCTGGATCAGCTCAGAGAGGGCAGAGCTGAGGTTCTGGGGGTACCAGACCCACCCCCAGACCAGGTTTGGGTCAAGACAAGGGGTGGCAAATCCCAGAACAGCTCTGCCAGAGCCTCACCCAACACAGCTGTAATACAACAGCAAGACCAGCAGTATTTGGAATTGAAGTCTTCCAAACACACGCTTAATTTGGAATTAATGGGATGATTTTTCCACCTCTGCATTAATTGAAAGGAAAAAAAAATATTATTAAACACAGATTCCCTGAGCTTTGACAACTAGGTAGTAAATATCCATCCAGCACATGGTTGCTAATTCTCAATAAATATGTTTCTTTCAATAACCAGCTGGTTTTAATTTAACAAACAAATAGCTGTCTGGTAAAATCTGAATGAATCAGTGTTCAGAGACCTCAATGGAAAGTAACAGTTGTGTCAGCCCCCAGCCCTGGCCTGTGCAACCTCCCCATTCCAGGGTAGCAGGAGCACGAAGCTGGGAGCTGGTAGGGAAAAGCAAAACCAGCTGGGTGGCCCCGAGCCCATCACTCCCCAAAGCCATCCCCTTCTCGCCACTCATGTGCTGTGACCACTGCAATTTTCCAAGTCTGACTTTTCTGGCTGCCCCTGGTGGAAGGGAGAAAGCCAAAGCAGCAGCACCCAGACATTTTGGCTGGGAGGGGGAAGCAGGGCCAGGCAGCAGTAATTCTTTGACTTGCTCACAGCTTTTCCAACATGTTTCTCTGACGCACCCACAGAACAACAGTTCTATCAAGCCCCTGTAATTCACTTTTCACATTCTCTCTGCATCAGACCCCTGGAGACACGGCTGGGTGTCCAAGCCCCAGCACACCAGAAGATCTCACAGTGTTTTACAGGGGAAAAACAACCAAACAAACATTTCCATGATCAAAAAACAACCTGACCCTGAAGTTTGAGCCTCGAGCTGCCATGGGTTGCCCTATGGATCAGGCAGGAGAAGAAGCAAGAAGCATGTTTGCCCTCAAAAAGCATTCACACCCCATTCTAGAAGTGAAAGAGGAGGGGGAAAGCACACAGAACTGCAGGGACCAGCTGAAGAGGACAGCAGCAATTCTTTCTAATCCTTTAGCTGACAGTTTGGCTTGGTCTCTGGAGCAGGGAAAGGGAGGGAGGGATGGGGAGGCAGCAGCTGAGCACGGCCACTGCCCCCCGGGCTCTCCCCCCGGCACCGGTGTAGCAGGGGATTAAGTGAGCACATAAAAGACCTGAGCAGACACCATGCAAAACTGTTTAATCAGAAAATTGCCTCTTGACCAGCGCGAGGCTTCCCAGCTGCCATGGAGATCCCTGTCTTTGTGAAAGGGTTGCGGCGGGGCAGAGTTAAATATCTCTTTATTAAATCCGAGTGTCGGGGACGCGGTGCCAGCCTGTTTGCTTATTGCCCAGAACAAGCCTCGACCCCGAGAGGTCCGAGAAGCCGCGACACGGAGCCGAGAATGAATTGCAGACACTTCAAAAGACAAGTGATGAGGAGATGTAAGGTCAGCCTGGCCCCTCCACATGCTCCTCCTCAGGCTGTCGCTGGCTTTCGGCATTTCCCTCCCACGCCCCAAACTCCCGCAGGTGTGAAGGGAAAAGGTCCGAGCCAGGTGACATCCTCTAGGCTGGTGGACCCAAAGGGCATCGCTGGGCTGCAAAGTCACCAGGGATGCTGCATCTGATGCAGAGGGGACAGCATCCCCCATTAAAAACAAAACAAAACAAAAACCAGTCCTGCAATGGCTTTGCTCTAAGAAAAAAAAAAAAAGAAATTGATGCTGATGCCTTAGGAAAAAAAAAATAAAAATGAAAAAAAAATACTGTTTCCTTTCCATTTTCTGAAGGTGAACTGATTACGTCTGATGATGTACACAAATGCCAGCCAGCATCTCCCTCTCCCCAGGTAGGCTCAGCCCCACGCTCGGCTGCTGGAAGTGCTCCCAGTTGACAGATTGGGCTGTTTGGCCACAATAATTCCAGTATCCGCGGCACAGCAGACTTTGAAAACTTGATATCTGGGAGAGGACCCCAGACTTTAATTATATCTTATTTCGCAGCTGCAGCCAATTCCTGCTACAGCCTAATAAACAGGTTGCATGAGCCATGAACATATTTTGTTAATTTTCCTCGGGAAAATTGAGTTTTTACTACCATTTTGGTAGCAATGCTTATCACAACAATTACAACAAATTGGTGAGAAATTGAAAACATCTGCAACAACAGCAAGAAAAAAAAATAAATCTTTGGGACAGAAGGACACCAGTCAGTCTGGGCAAGTCCAAAATGAGCTTTTCAGGAGAAGTAGATACCCTGGGTTGTGTAGGGGTTTTTTAGGGTTTTTTGTCTTCCCACAATAAACACTGCAAAAAGGTGGTTCAAAACTGGATCATTTTGGATGAGCTTGGATTAAATTTACATACAAGAGCTTTTTCTTTCCATTTGGGTGGATTGACAGTCGTGCAACTGGGGGATTATTTAAAATAGGAAGGGGAACAAACCCTAAAGAGGGTAAAGATGTATCTGGATTAGAAACACTGGGCTGAGACAAAAATGTGAACTTAATTCCTCGCTGTTTGATTTTGGACAGTGCCCTTGGCACACACATAAAAAAATAAAAAATACAAATACACTCCAGGTTAGGTGCTGACATATCTTTCTGTAAAACAGATAAGTTTTCCTTTTTCTTGCCTGGAAGACTCAGGGCTCCTTGCTCGTGCATACCATGTAAGCACCACGAGGCCGCCCCAGGAATTAGCCTAAGCTTTATTATAACAAAAGCAATAGAAATAAATTGCTTGGCCCCTCTTGAAGCCCTCACTCTGGACCAGCTCAGTAGTTATATAAGTTGTATTTCCACCAGCTTTTCATCAGAGCCACAATATTTAAAATGATAATAATAAAACTCACTCAATTCTACACCGATACTCTTTGGGCTCACCGCAGCATCCTGCATCCCTGCCCAGTCCCTCGGCCAAACCCCGGGAGCTGCATCCCCTCCCCGGTGCCCGCGAGCTGCTCCTCTCCCCCAGCTCTCGTACAACTCGTTAGTGGATCCTTATTTCAATGAATTCCCTGTGAATGAGATTCAAACAAACTTCAGCGGTGAAGGCTTGGAGTGATCAAAACAAATCAGCCAAGACATGAAAGAGGAAAGGTTGAAGCAGAGGTGTGCTGGTACAGGAGCGATTTTCATACTTTTATTCTTCTTTTTTTTTTTTCCCCTACCCTCTCCATCATTTCTTACGAGATGATTAAATTCAGCCAAAAGTAACATTGTGATTTTGATGGCTCGGAGATCTGAGGTGCTCAGCTGTCAGGAGATGCTCTGCATTTAGCATCTGTAATAACTCACAGACACCATGACATGAAGCTGCTTTGCACACACTAAACCCCCAAAAAAACCAAAAAAACCCCCACCAAATGCTTGTCAAACAAGAAAGAGATGCATCTGATGGTGTCAAGACCAGGCAGGAAAAGGTAGAAGAGTAAGGGTGAACCTTACCCAGAGCAAAGATACATGGTGAGACACCAAAATGTGAATTTGCATCCCTTTAAACAATACAAAGATTTCCTGGGGAAAGAGGCAGAAAACGAGGGAATGGAGGAGGAGATGCTGACTCAGAGCCTCACCAGGAGCATCAAGCAGCAGCTGAAGCCCCCAGCCCAGCTCCACACGCTGAGGGGCTCAGCTCAACTCCTGGCACCAACCCTGCTGCTGCCACGCACGGGGGATCCTGCGCCCACAGCAGACGCAATTCCAATTTTGGGGAGTTTTTGCATGTGGGCAAAAAATCCTCCACAAGAATCACGCAATAGTAGCCCCAATGAGCAGAGCTGCGAGCAGCCATCGCCTCCCAAAGATTTGCTTTGTGGGAAGGAGGTCAACGTGTCAGAGTCACACGCAAGGAATTGACCTTTCTCAGATACAAATGTAATGCTGAAAAAAGTCCACCTAGTCCATATAATTTTTTTTTCGGCCAGTCAAACCTTTCACCAGCAGTTTAAATCCCAGGAAGAGACTCCTCGCCTACCAAGACAAAAGACCATCACAACCACCGCTGCTTTAATTGTTTCCTTCAACTAAGAGACAGCCACCCAATTTGGCACGAGGAGCTCCGCCGGGATGGAAAAGCAGCTCAAGAGCAAGAAGTCATCGCGCCCTCCGCCAGCAAGAACATCCCCACACGTGTTTTAAGCTCAGCCCAAGCGTGATGCTGGAATCTTTCCTCGCCTCCCCACCATTCAGAAGCCCAGAGGGGGTCTCTTGTCACAGGTGAAGGCACATGGCAGCTGCAGGGACGAGGTTTATGAACCCATCGCCTTGGGATGCAAACCTGTTACCTGCTAAAACCATCCTTGGCGCAGCATTTGGTCACTTAACGGTGCCGGAGGAGCTGTGCAGGAGGACACCTGACACTGTGCCTCTCGCACCTGTAATTTAACATAATTGGTCACAGCCTTCATTGTTTCTCTAGCAAAATGAAAACTCATTAAGGTGGCAGTAAAAAAAAAAAAAAAAGAGAGAGAGAGAAGGGGAGGGAGAAAATAAAAGCAAGGAAAAACGAAGAGACTTTTAGCAGAGGACAGCTTTAGTGCTTTCAGGGGAGATTGGCACCTCGGCACGCTGCTCCAATAAGCGCCGGGCTAATTTCGCCGCCGTACGGAGGGAGTGATGGATGGAGGCAGTTACGAGCACCGTGACAGCAATAAAGGAGATGATACATGCCAAGGCTGGGTGAGCTCCACCTGTACGGCTCCTTCCTCCCCCGCGACTCACTCTCCTCTAGAAGTGGGAGACGGGGAAAGCCCCCGGCATGCATCACCCCGCCCTGGGAAACAGGGTAAGAAATATGTACCTAAAGGTCTTAATTCTGCCCCATGTGGTGAGATTAATCTGCCGGGAAGCATCAGCATCTTGGCAGAGTCAAATGTGGGCAAGCAGCTGCCTGGGTGATTTAAACTGTCAGCACCCAGCTCAGCTCGGGGGAGAGGCAGGCTGCCGGGGGAGATGCAGTATCCCGGGGGAGATTCAGTATCCCGGGGTATGCGGGGGCTGCCCAGCAAGGCAGCCCAAGCAGAGGACAGCAAGGCAAGGTTTTCACTGTTTTTCTTCCCCGGGTTTGGGACAGGGAGCTGGCAAAGCCTGGCCGGGGCAGAGCAATTGCAGAGACAGGCATTGGCTGAGGGATGCAGAGAGATGTTGCTCAGCACCCCTCCCCAGGTATGGATCTGCTGGTCCTACCCTTCATTTAAGCTCCTTCGTCTCCCCCGAGATGTGTAACAGTCTCTGATCAGGACTAAGAATAAAACAAGCTGAATGTCAAACCACTCCGGACAGGAAAAACAAACAACAGTAATAACACTTTGCAGCCTCACTTCCTTGGCACCGGTTCATCGTTAGTGGCTTTTGAAGAAGACTCAGTCATTTCATCTCTCCATCCAATCTGGCACTAAAAATAAACTGCTATTTTCCTACAGGTTCCCAGGTACAAAGCAGCAAGAGTGCTTTGTAATTTATTTGAAAGAAAGGAGTTATTTTCTTTTTAATCCCCTAAACAGCATTTTTCCCTTCTGCAATGTGCCAAATCTCTGAGATTTTTATTTTTTTTTTTTTTTTAATTTCAGGAAAGGAATTAATGCACAGAACAAAGCACACCGTCACAGAACAAAGAGGAGAGGGTTTGTTTGTCCCCAGCAAAGGAGCCGAGATGACAGACAGACAGTCTCCCACCACAGGTACAGACCAGATTCGCACTTCTTTTGTCTTTGATGCCTCAAATTAAAATGTGGTGGAAGACGGTAATTAAAAAAAATCCTGAGAACCACTTGGCTTTTTGCGTTCATCCGATACCTCAGCCATCAAGCCTCAAGATTTAACCCTTTGAAGGGTACCTCCCCAGCAATAGGTGTTGCCTGCAAACGCTCATAACCAAAGGGCAAAGCAAGATCCATGATGTGACCAAGATTTCCCTGCAGGACAACAGGGATTGAGCTGGGAACCAAAGGAAAAAGAAGCCCTGCAGGGAACCCCAAATCCATGTAAATTCACATCAAGAGGAGGCTGGAGCAGAAAAATGAAGATCGAGTGTTTTCCAACCCCCCCCCGCCGCCTTCATGCCCTGCAACTTCTTGCTTCCTAAAAATCATCCTCATCTTTCACCCAGGGTATAAACAGAGCCCTTTGCTTCGCCAGGGAACGCGCCTCGTGCGCAGAGTCGGGGAGGCTGAGGAGTCTTCGGGCTCTATTTATGGCTCCGCAAATGATTCACTGAGCGACCTCGAGGAGAGTCCTTCCCCCCAGTATGAGTCAAATCCTGTACGTGCTCCCAAGTACATCTGCCATCATGCCGAGTGCACTTATCCTGCACCCGTGCTGGTGTAAACATGAAGAGAGCTTGGTTCTCCTCTTCAACACTATCCCCTCCACTCTGCTATAAAATGTGACTCATACTGGCAATTCTCCCAGTGGAAGGTTGCAAGGCTAAATTAATGTGTGCAGAGCGCTTTGAGATGCTGAAAATTGTTTTATGAATGCAGAGTATTAATAATATTAGTGTAGTTACCATAGGAGAGGAAGGTGATTTAGTGCTATTTGTGCCTGAGAATTGCCAGGCACCAGAATGATGCCATTAACGTAATGAAGAGAGGGAAGAAAAATAAAAAAAAACAACCCACACATTATCCAGGATTTATTTGTAGCAAAAGGTGGTGAGGTGCCCTCACAAACTACCTCTTCCCCATCCCTGAGGCAGGCACCGGGAGGGTGCCAAGAGACTCCCCCCCAAAAGCGCCACAGGGCCAAGTGCTGCCCAGGCACTTGTAAGAGAGAAGCTGTGACAAAGAGCTGATGAAAAGAAGATAAAGGGGGCAGAGGGAACACCTCACACCGTGCTGCTCTCCAGATCATCCCCAAAACTACTGAGCTGAGACAAACACAGGCGTAAGGGCTCCCAGCCCCAAGCATCGCTTGTGACCGCTGCCCTTCACATCTCTACAAGGCTTCAGGAATCACCTGGTGACCAGCTACGGGTACAGGCAGTCTCCTCTTTTTCATTAATCCCCAGCAAGAATTTCACCAGGGAATCAAACCCCGTGGAGGTTGCGGGTCTGGGGGGTGCAAGTGCTGGGGATGCAGCTGCTGACAAGGACCCCCAGCTCTCCTTAAAGCACCCCCAGGCTGCAGGAACAGCTGCTGAAGGTTAATCCGAAACCGAAAAGAAGGTCACCTCACACGGCAAAAATAGGAAACAGCTTTCTGACCGCAAAAGAAACGCAAGCAGCTTGCTGAAAGCTGGAGCAAAGCAGCGGGATGAATCAGCTGGGGAAGTTTGCCCATCAATAACCGATAGCAAAAAGAAAATTAAGCCACAAGATCTGTCTCCCGTTAGGCAGGCGCTTCAGCCCGTGGCCTGGGGACTGTACAGCAGCGAGAGGAAATGTGAGCACAAATCATATCACAGGGGAGCAGCGAGCCATTATTTATCAAAGCGGAGCGAACAAATACATTTACATCCATTAATAGCCCCATGATCAATTACTGATAAGAACAAACTGCTCCATCGTTCTTGATCACTGAAAGCTCGGTGCTAATTTGGTCTATGGCATATTTCAGCTAACAAAGGCAACCAAATATGAATCAATCCACCCCGGGAAACAATAATGCCTAAACATATAGGGGAGAAGAGAAATAAGCCTCCTCTTCTCAATATGCTAAATTGATCGTCTGTCAGATTCAAGGAGGTCCGCTGGAGTTAAGGGGATATGGCAACATCTCCCAATACCTAATGGGAGCAGAGGAACAGCCTCTGTCTTAATTATCTCCCGTGGGAAGACAGAAGAAAACAGTGCTGTAGTAAACACTTAAAAACTACACACATTAATTTATGCTGGCTGCTGCCTTTGTATTTTGGAACAAGTTGGACTTTTTTTTTTTTTTCTAATTGCTTGACGGAATCTTCCATCAATCCTGTCAACACAAATAATGCCACTAAATAATGGATGCCCACATGCCACCCAAATGGCAGGACTGTTAATTAGAGCACCCAAACGAACGCGAAGGTGTAGGGGGACGAAGAGCAGTGAGTGAGAGGTGACCTCTCCTCCTCCACCCCAGGAAGGAGACAAGCTGGTGCCTGTCACCGTGGCACCTGGTGCCCATCAAGCACTTGGCAGCGCTTCCCCCAGACCCGCCTTGGTTTCCCTGTGGACCCGGTTTTAAACCTACGATAGGACTGGATGTTTTGCCAGAAGGAGAGATGTCAGCACGGTGCTCTCCCACCCCCTCCCCAGCTCAGCAGGGACCTGGGGTGGTGGGCACCCACAAAACACCCACAGCTGCCTAGGGAGGCTCATAATAACAACAAAAAATAACCAGAAAAAAACCCTCATGAAAATAGAAGTAGAATATCTTATCAAAACCCAACAAGGTTTCTGGGTATGCTTCACTTCTGTGCTGCTTTTGAGCCCCTCCAACTGAACAATTATCCAACTGAGGATAATTCATTAACTTGCTGCCTGGGTGGCTGGATTATTCTTTATTTTTTTGGCTGCATCGCCGCAGCTGAATTTTGGCAGCGAGAACGTACGGGTTTATTGCCTTTTGACAAAAGTAGACCAAAAGCATTCTCCTTGGAAGCAGCACCAATAATTGATTTGTCATTATTAGGGAGATCATTTACCTAAATGCAAGAGCTAAATATAGAACCAGCTAATTCCAGCCTCAGATTAGCGCAGCCTGATCAGATTAGCAGGGACTTGGGGAGGTCTCAGTCCCTGGGCATGCTCAAGCCAGCAGGGACTGTATGTTGGAGAATGGTGCAAGCCTCACACCAAAAAGGATGTTGTTTTATAAATGCTACTATGAAATGCTGCCTTAAAAAATATATGCTGGGAGCCCAGAGCACAGTGGGGCGGGTTCCCCATCTCCTCCCTCTTCACCTTCTGTCTCAGTGCTGGATTGCATCTGCCTCAGAACTGAGCATCTGCGCTGTTTCAGGATACTCCTTCCCACACAAAATCCTAAAGCAGAGCAACCCAAACCCGTCAGGTTTTGCACAGCTTTGCCTGGCTCTGGTTTTGCCGGCTCGCGCTGTGCAGGGGACGGTGCGGGGGGGCGGCACCAGCATCCACATCCCACATCAACACCCTCATTTATCACAACCACCCGAAGGCAGCCCGAGGGACCCAGCTCCACCCGAGGTGAACTTTCATCTCTTCCACTGAAGCTGGCGAGACAAACTCTGAACGCAAAGGGCCGCAGCGGGGAGAAGGCAGCCGGCGCTCGGGGTGGCCTGCAGCAAGCGATGCTCATTAGAACCAGCAGCAGCATCTGCACTCCTTACCTGTGCATCATGCTGTCACCCAGAGAGGAGCCCACGGACCCGCACGTGCACCTAACAGAGATGTTGTTTAGCAGCTTGTCAGCAGCTGTAAATTGGCCGAGGAGCAAAGCTGTTTGCATTCTCCACGGGGCTTGAACTGAGAATTAAACAGTGGCAGCAAGTGCTGCTGCTGCCTGATGGAGCAAATCAATTCTCTCCCTCCCTCCTCTTCCCCCAGACTGGATTCATCGCCGTGTTGGCCACGTAAGGGCAACATTAGCCAGACAGTCCTTCAGGGCCAGCAGGAAAAGGCAGCGAGAGATCAGGGCAATTAACCTGAAAGGCCCCCGGAGAATGGAGGAAGGAGATTGGGGTAAAATTCAGGATCTGAGCCCTCCCTCTGACCGCACGCTGCTTTAATTGATCTGGGAGTCAATCAAACCAGCAGCGGCTTTTACTCAGCTAATCTGAACTCTGTGCAAAGCAAGCAAATACAAGGCAAAAGGGCAGAGCGGGATCCTCCGGCATCTCTGCCCATCACAGATGAAAGGTCTGACACAAGTAACAAATCAATCGGCAGAAAGGGAAGGCAGAGCAGGACAGCAAGGCATCCCACACCAACTGCCGGCTGATTATGCCGCGTGTTGAGATCAGGTTTATAACAACAGAGAAACTCAAAGACATCTCCACATCTGACCCAATTAGAAGCATCCAGGTACACAGCCAGTGCCCAGCAGTCGGTGATCAAACACCTCCATAAAGTGCCAAACATCCGGAGCTGCTGTTTCTGGGATAGGAGGACAAGTTGTGGGATTTAAACCATCTCCTGACAGCTTCTGTTGCAGCCATACCCCTTCCCCTTCTCTCCAGCCAGCTCTGACGACTGTTTCCTGGGCCAGAAAGTAATTAGGAGGAATGGTTTGTAAAGGCGGGCCATCAATATCCCACCTTGAAACGGTGACCCGTGGGAACCGAGCAGTCCATCACAAGGCAGTGACGGATCACCTGGCCTGCAGACCACAGAGAGAGGACTCCTCCAGCACATTAATCATCCCCAGTCCCAGAATAACCCTGGAGACCTTGCCAAACATGAGCAACACTCGCCTTCATCCCTGCCGCTTGTTTCTCTTCCCTTTGCTTTTTTTCTCATCCTTAACTTCCACTTTCCTCCTCATCGCAGCCCCCAATGTCTCTGGCGAGCCAGAGCAGCCGATGCAGGCAGGGAGAGCGGGGGGTGCTACCCACAGCCCTGCTGTATCCACATTATTCGGGTGCCCCGATGCTCACCCCAGCAGTAGCTCTGTACGTTATCCAGAGCAACGAACATCAAGCACGTCCCCACCCCGACAAACCACATAGATCCGCTGCCGCCCTCCCACCCTTCCCAGTCACGCACAGGGGCTGCTACAGACCCAGTCTCTGCAAACACGGCACCTTTTTGCCTCCCACCCGTGCCTTTTTGCCTCCCACCCGTGCCTTTTTGCAGAGGTAGGTGCCCTTCACCAGCGCCCCCGCTCCCAGAGCCGGCAGCCTCGCTGAGAACAGAAGAATAATTAGTTTAGTGCAGTTGGCTTTTGCACAGCAACATCTGTTTTGCATGGGCAAGGGAAAAGGAGGGAAGTAGTCAACATCATCTTTATTTTAGAAGGAAGAAAAACATTAAAAGCCTCTGCACTGCCCTTTCCAAAGCCCTCTGGCTTTCTGATTCCTCTTCAGAAGACAATTCTGTTATTGCAGCCAGCTCCGGGGAGCTGTTTTGTTCTTGTGAGCGCTGCACATGCAGAGAAATTTACGCTTCCCCTGAATAGCTCTTACGTGCATAGACATGCTCTGTCAGTGCCCAGCCTGGATGATTAACCCTGGGCTTTGGCTCTCCCATTCAGTCTGAGATGGTCTGTGGAGGCGTCTGCTTTCCCCCTGCTTCGGGGAACAGAGAGCACACGACGGAGACATTCTTGTTTTCTTCTCTTCTGTATAGAAAGGTCAGATCCAGCCCAGAACCACGCAAGGCAGCACCAGCTGCTGACAGGAGACAGGGTTGGAGGAATGAAGGTTGTGCCCCTCTTTCATAAGGGAAGCTGTTTGGCCACCTTGGTCTCACCAGGCATGGGGAAAAATGCAGCTGGATAACGACCTGCTGCTGCTGTTTCCCAATTTAAGGGTCTTTTAATGCATCCCCGGGCACCAGCTGGAATCAGAGAGGGGGGGAAAAGAAAGCTTCAGAATATCCTTGTCTACAAGTAGCATTCGTGCCTGCACATCTCTGGCTCTGAGGGGATGCTTTCTAGGGAACAGGGACAGATGTTCAGGCAGAAAGCAGCCGTCTGCACATGCTACTTCTGCCCAGATGTTTGCAAGTCCCCTCTGGCAAGTGGCCAGCCTAAACGCCAGGACGCAGCCGCTGCTCACTGCCCGGTACACCCCCACATCAGCACCGCATCCCTGGTCCCTGCGGGGAAACTCCTTACTCAGCCTCAATTCCGAGAACCTCTAGTCAGGGAGGATTGTTATAACTGTGGGTTATTCCAAGAGGAAAGGTTGTGTAAAGAACATAATGGCCACAGCTGTAGCCTCCGGTACCCAGGGCAAAGCTTCCAACCTCACAAGGAAACATCAGGTTTAGAGCCTGTGCTGGGATTGACTCCTTCCCAGAGGAAACGTGCCTCGCTGAAAATAAACATCCCCATCAGCTGCACATATAAGCCTGTATTCTGCAATGTGATTCCTATCAGCTTTAATCTTATCCCTCAGGCTTACCACCTACCCTCCACGTGTGCTTCCTCATCATCAGGGACCGTGTCAGCAAAGTCTGCCTTTGCTTTTCAGTGGGTACATCAGCACCCAGAGGGATTTTGGGGAGGCTGAAAGCTCCAAGGGACGGCCTGGATCAGGTACCAGGTGATGGCTTATGCCCTGGTATAAGCCCAGGGACTTTGGAGGAGTCTGAGCAGTGGTGGGTGCTCTCATGCGCTGGGCTGTGCTCCCAGCACGGGCACTGGGCATGTCTTGTTTTACCACTACTGGTTGACAAAAATTAAGACAGCATTTAGAGAGAATAACTTAGCAGAGCAAGTCTTTGAAGTCTGGATTAGTACCAGTGGGTTATCTCCGCTCAGTTCTTAGGGCTGGAATGAGAGGAACAATTAGATCATTAACAATCCTCTCTAATTGTGTCATGATGAAAGGAGTAATCAATGCCCAATGCCTTCTCTGCACCAGCCGCAGGGGACAGGCTGCTTTCTGCTCAGATCTCTGCCTCCCTGGAGCACAGACCAGCTCTGTTGTGTTTACTCAGCAGCAGCCACTCTGCCCCCAGATTTTGGCACGCAGAGGCACAGACTGGTGTTCCTCTCCTCCTTTCCTTCAGCCTAGAAGAGGTAACGCAACTCTACATCTCCATCCCAGAAGGAATTTCCAATGCAGAAGAATTTGCAGAAGAAACAATTTCTTTTGTTGTTGCGACAACATTTGGTACAAATCTTCCCTCTTTCAGGTGCTCCAGAGATTGATTTTGCATTATCTGTCTCTCACTCAGGTTTCTGGCCTGATAATATCACAACACAGACTACAGAAAGGTTACAGCAGCACCAACACAGGCTCGATTAGGGAGTGGGATGTGTGACAGCTGCTGCCAGCCACCGAGAGCATCTCTAAAATAAAAGTCACAGCAAGACAAAAGTTATAGCAAGACTTAAAGCAAAATAGTATTTCCATGTGCCTCCCAGACAGTCATTGGGGTGAACCAGGAGGGATGGGTATGGGCTGGAAATGCCTCAAGATATAGGGTAGGGGGTGTAAATCTGCAGCTCAGTTCTCAGAACCATCTGGGTGATGCCCTGCACCAAGGCAGAAGCGGCAGTACCCGGCCACAGTTTTCAACAACAACAACCCCCAAAGAAATCACAGACATCTAAAACCACGCAACAGCCCCACATCCCAACCAGCACTCTGAGCATATTTGAAATCTGAGCCAGATTCAGTGGGCAAATACAGCCCCAGTTTGTAAAGCCTTGCCAAATCCCACCATCCTCCAGCAGGGCACTCCTGGATTGCAGGAAAGACGGGAGGCAGAGTCCTAAAATCTGGCTGGAGAAGGGATTTTTTGCCACTTAAGCCCATCCCGGTCCTCACAGCTCCGAGTGAGTTGGCAGATTTCCACCTCGGCAGCTTCAAGTGTATTTTCAGAGGGAGACAGCTCTCATCCTTTTGCATGACTGACTCCTGCCATCTAGTGCTGCACAAACTGGGGCTGCACAGCCCGTGGCGAGGCCGAAGGCCAAGTGTGAAAACTCACCAGAGACCCAGGAAAACGGCTCTTTCCAAGGGGTCGTGACACTGGCCAGCGCTTGGGGGCAAAAAAAAGAAAAAAAAAATTCTAAGAAGAGCCCAAAGAAGGTCAGACAGGAGAGCAAAGGTCAGAGGAAGAGGGTCAGGGGGATGGAGAACAAGGGCTCTTCTTTGGCTGCCCCCAAAATTCAGAGTCTTTACATGGGGCTGGGGTCAGAGGGGTTGCAAAAGCCCTCCCAGCTGCTCTGTCCAACACCACCACATTGCATTTTGATGATCTTCATCTAGGTCAAAATTAGTCTGAAGACTTCTCCTCAAACACTTTTCCAGAATGGACACACTCAGAATCCATCTCACCAAGCTCCTGGCTCAAAGCTGTGCACTCTAATATGGGTGTCTAAAAAACTGACATTATTTACATATACTGAGCAAGTAGAAGTTCTACTGAAGGTAGAAATATGCACAGGCCCAGCTCTGACATTGCAGGTGGGATCACCGAGGGGTCCTGGGCAGGAGCAGACACAGGCCTACACTCAGAATCCATCTCACCAAGCTCCTGGCTCAAAGCTGTGCACTCTAATATGGGTGTCTAAAAAACTGACATTATTTACATATACTGAGCAAGTAGAAGTTCTACTGAAGGTAGAAATATGCACAGGCCCAGCTCTGACATTGCAGGTGGGATCACCGAGGTGTCATGGGCAGGAGCAGCCACAGCCCTCGCCCAGCTCACGTCTTTGAGCCCTGCAGCTCTGCCCACCTCCTCTTCTTCACCTGAACCCACACACAATCCCTCTCTGCACAATCAGACAAATCCATCTGTCCTTCAGCTGCAAATGCATCACCCGCACTAAGAGAAACCATACTTGCAGGGCTGGAGGGGGGGTCTCATGCTCCACTGAGTCCCTCAGGGCTGCTCATCCCCATCCCAGCATCACTCCTCACCACCAACACCCCAGCAGAGCTTTCGCCATGATAAGCGGAACTATTAGGCAAATTTGTTATTGACTGCTTCATATTAGAGTACTTTTTTGGTACTTTCATGGCCACATGACTAATAAAAATGCACTTTATCTTTCTGGATTTATGGGTTCGTAAAGCTGCTTTCGTGTACCTCGGGGAATCAGGGGATTAGAGCTGTATTAAACATCTCCAGTGAAAATGCCACTCAGGTGAAAAGGGGAGAGGGGGATTTCAAGGGCAAGGAATCAGCAGAAGCAAACTTGGCGAAAAATATGGTTTTAATATATTATCTAAAGAATAAAAACCTCATAAAAAGTTATCGTCAGGCAGGAGGAATTCATAATATCATTGCTTGTGAATTCTGTCCGGGAACTTGCTTCATGGATGAGAGTCATTAAGTAAAAGTGAGATACACCATTGCACAGCCTACCTGGATAGCGAGGGAAGGAAGGAAAAGGTGGTGTGGGGGGAGAAATTGCAATTAACACCAATTCCTCCCTTCACAAAGAAATTAATGTCTATCAAAAGCAGTTCCAGCCATGGCAGGAAATATTTCCCATGCAGCCGGAGGGCACTTTGGGGATGCAGGTTTTCATTGCTCCCGGCGGAGCTGGAAGAAGGATGGCGAGAGCAGAGAGAAGGGATGACCTTGCACAGCAATGACGAACGGCTTCAGGTATCACCAGGTATTACCCACAGCTACGGTTTATTGGAAGCCTGTAGTCTTATCTCCAAAGTCTTGTCTTGTACCCGAGATAATCTTGCTACTGGGAATTATCATCTCTTTCCAAATGTTTAAGTCTCACAGCCAACGATGTCGAAGTGCAACAAAACCTTTGAGGAAGTTAATTTTGTTACAAAGTTGTCTTTCTCAATAAGCAATCACTTCTACTGGAAAGTCATCAATACCGAGTTATCTGCACAAAGCCTTTGATTTCAGCCAAACTACTTTTCCATTCTGGTTAAAGCAGCTGGAGCCTTGTCACTGCAGCCGGTGATCTAATCATCGATCCCGGGGAGTTAGTGGGGATTTACAGTGGTATGAGAGCAGAAGCCACAGTGCTCTAGGATCCATTACTACCAGAGTTCAGCTATTAAGTTCTATTTTTCCGTGAGTTTTAGCAAAAGGAGTAAATTAGTGAGTTGGTTTTTCTCCACCCACTTACATCCATCATTCCCAAGCCCGAGTCTCTTGGTGACGCAGACCCACTCTCCCACACAAGTTATCTCCCCTGCCCTGCCATCACCCCCAGAGCAGAGATTAGCCCCCTTAGCATCGAGATGCTCCATTTTTCTCTTCCTTTCCTTTGGCAAAGAGCCTTTGGAGGAGCTCACGTGCAACAAACACTCGGTTTACAAACGCCCTGCTTGAGACATCTGAAGAGAAGGGTATATATCGCTGTAATTAATCCTCCGAGGGCACTAATGGCACAGGCAGCCTGAGCCAGTTGCTAATAAACAGCTTGTGTTATCTAAGGAACAAACACGTTTCACACTCAATAAACATCCCGGGTGATAAACAGACCATAAATGTGCCCCCCAGCCTCCCCACCCCATACACACAGGTGGGCAGCTCCCCAAGGCAGCCCCCATCCCCACAACTCTCCTCTCCAACCAGACTTGGCATTTTCCTTCGGATCTCTGTTGGAGGAGCAGTTCATTTCCCTGCAAGCTCCTCAGGACAGGACCCCCCCTCCACGGGTCAGGCTGCTTGCCCCCAACATACCGATAATTCTGCACAAAATCACCACTGCCAGCAGAGATGTCCCCAGCAGCTGAAGCAGTTTGGTTCTGTACAGCAACATGTTTTTCCCCAAAAACTCGTACCTAGCCAGAAATAAGCACCATTTAAGCCTCCCTGAGGCTGCAAATGCCTTTAACCTTGGTGTTGGGATATTTTCCCAGCCATCAGCGGCTATTTGAGGTGAGCTCCAGACTTCTCCAACACCGCTCTCTCCTTTAGAGGTCTGCAGGCACAGCTGGATGCTGGCAGAGATTTCCAGCAGAGCCAAGCGAAGGCTCAGCAGGCCCTTCCCAAACCTCAGCCGGGTGCCTTCCTCCAGATTCACTTGGGAGAAACGTCGTCCCTGCACCACCGAAGCCGTCCCTGCGAGCGGTGGGACACAGCGGGAGCCCCAGCCTCTGTGTGCTGTGATCTCCCCGGGAGCCAGAGCTCCCCAGCCCGCAGAAAACTCCCTCCTCCTGTCTCTTCTTGAGACATCAAGAAGGAAAAAAAAAAAAAAGACCGCATTATGCTTAAAACCCATGATATAATAATAACCAGCTCTGTGATGATGAAAAGAGAAAACAGTAATATGAAATACCAGGTGAAAAACATCCCACTTTATATTACTTATGTTTATGACAGCACTATCACACCAGCCACAATAAGATGAACAATAGGATAGATCAGTAAATATTATCTTCCTCCCGCAGAAAGAGAGCGAGCAAGTCGCAGAGGCATTTAGGCAGTTTGCAGAGCCCAACAAAGTGACAAAAATCTAATACAGGCTTTGCAAGAAGAGGTTCCCAGAGCCCCCCACTCATCCAGCTCCCCCATAAGACACAGGGTTACAGCTCTGCATTCCACAACACAAGAAATGTAGGCTCAGGCAGAGGGTTGCAACAGCCATTTACAGCAAGTAGTAGTATTATTATGTATTTTTATCATTCATCTGCTCCCTAGCTCAGCATCCTTGTCCAGCTCACCTGTAAGAACCTGACGGTGCAAAGCAAGAAGTCTTCAAATTTTGCTCTCCAGATTACCAGGGTATCACCAGACAGAAACCCTTAGTGCGTACACGCGATTTTATAGCCCAGTTAACTCTGCAATACCTTTTCTCTGGACACACACATTTAACTTTCTGAAGCCTATAAATTATACACCGTTACAGCTGCGGCAGGGAAAGACACATTCCTCCTTTGGGGTTTTGGTAGTGATGTGCATTAAGTACAACTCTTAAACGTTTTTCTCACCAGATGGAATTTCCCTGCGCTGCCAGGTAAGAGGGTTTTACTGATCATTATTTTAACTAACATCAAACCATCCCGAAACAGCGGGCTGATTCCCTCGCTGTCGTTAAACATGCTTCAGCTCATCCCATCCATCCCGCTCTGCGCTGGTGACACGACACCCGAGCTGCAGTGACACACACACCTCTTTTGGGAGATGCTTTTCTTGCTGTATTTTTTTGGGTTTTCTCCCCTCCTTTCCTAAGGAGACCAGAGAACGCTTCCACTATTGACTTTTAATCACGGGTCTTGAAAGCTTTATGTGAGTGTTAAACCTCTGTCGGTACTAATAAAACCATGGAGCTGGAAATATTTGCCATTGGGAGGGTGACTACAGAGAGGAGGAGGGAGGGAGAGCTGGGGAGACCCAAAGGACAAGGCTCTGAAGGGAAGATAAAGACAAAGGAAGCTTTGAGAGTTGGTTTTCTGTAGCTGGCGGGGAGTTCGCCTGCGATTTTCAGGAGAGACAGAAGGACTTCTGCCTCTGGGAGATTCCTCTGTCAACTTCACAGGCAGCTCCTCTTGGATGAAAAGTGCTGCTGCTGCCTCGTGGAGATGCTTGAGCAACTCTGTTTAGGAACAGTCTCCCTCAATGTCACGTAACTTCCCCCTTCCTCTGCTTCAAACGCGAGAGGGAGAGAGCAGGTTGCTGATTTCCACCAAACCTGGATGATTTCTCCCTTTTAGAGGATGGCTGCCCACTGCTAACTCCCACTGTCTGCTGGAGCCTAACCTTTTTCTACCAAAACCCTTCTGCCCAGTTTGAATTACCCTTCCTAAACCTTGCCAGGTACCGATACCCTCTTCCTCCCACAATTTCTGGCAGGGTAAGGCTCTCCAACCACATCAGCAGCCTTCACCTCCGGGATTTCAGCACGTTTAACAAACGCAAGGGGGGTGGCCACCACCATGCAGGGACTTCAACCCCAAAGTGTCCTCCAGCCATCGAGCGTTGCTCCTTCTGGAGCAGCAGCTGCCACCAGGCTCAGCTCAGCCCTGGCAGAAGAACCGGAGCTTTGCCACTAAGCACTCGCCTGAATGTTGATGGGGATTGGGAAAGAGAGGGGCAGGAGCACCTGGGCTGCAGCATTTAGATAATATGAAAAACGTCTTACCGATAACTTTTTTTCTCATTATTTCCATGTTATCGTAATTTCATGCAAACTTCTCCTTTCCAACACCGCTCCTGACTGCCGCTACACTTGTTCCGAGCTGGATCTGGCCCCCAGCAATGCTAATAATGGCTTCCGGATCATGTTTATTCATTTTGTGTTTCACTCACAGTACTTCATGTGACTTATGTATCCCCCGAAGCTCATATTTCTATTTGAATTGCAGGGCAAGTAGTGGGTTTTAACATTCTGACTGCACACACATTCTCCTTTCCCTCAAAATGAAAGATCATTTGAACTTTGAATTGCATTAGCATGACATTTTTCTACTAAATTACCCTGGCTGCACTCAATCTGAAAAGAAACAAACCCCTTTTAACTTTGTGTAGGTTATGCAGATGTCTAAACACCGGCGGCAATGCACAGGGCAGAGGAGGGGAGAGGTCCTGCAGCACCGCTCAGCATCCTCACCCCCAGAGAGGCAAAGTCCATCCATCCTCGAGACCTGAGCCAGAACCTACCCAATTTCTTTCCAGGAATGTCTCACCAGCTCAGCAGGAGTGTGCGGATAGGACGGTTTCACATCTATATCTACCCACCATCCACTTCCCTTGCCCATGCACACCCGCTGTAGGAAGATGGGTGCAAGAAGCACCAGAATTTTTGAGACTCAGTTTTCAATGCCTACCCTATGGGCTGCACCTCTGGTGGCACAAAAAAAGTCCCTGTTCCCTGCTTTGGGAGGCTTTCATGTTGCAGGATGCCAGATCCTGCTCAGATCCAAGGGTGTGGAGGGGTTGTGCGGGGTTTTGTGCTTCGTTTTATTTTTGTTGCTGATTCTTATTTATTTTTTAAGACAGCCCTGTGGTATCAACAGGTGGCGAGTATTCTAGGCCTAGAGAAACACCTCAAATGCCTGTGCCATCACAGCTCCCTCCTCAACTCACAGCCTGCTTTATCCCTCCTCATCCATCCAACCTCATCAGCGGTTGGATCCAAGCGACTCACGCACTTGACCACCACATTTTACATTATGAGACACTTTTCCACGCCCAAACTGCCTCCTCTCAGGATGAATCTCCTGGCTCTGTAGACCTCTGCTTCTCACATTTACAGGCAATGCATTTCCATCTGAAGAGGAATTTAAAAACTATTAGTCAGGGAACACAGCAGATAGTAACTATAGCAATGCATCAATCACAGCACGGTAATTACACACCACCGGGTTGCCTGTAAAAGCTGGTCTACCTGGCAGAAAATGGCAGCAATCAGCCTATTGGCAGCAGACAATACAGCATCATTTGTAATTCTTATGGCTGCAAGTTCTTCATTTCACAGGGGCTGGATGCTAATCAATGAGTTGCCATGGTTACCTGACATCCTTGGCCATCAATACGCAATGAGATGCAAAGAAATTAGAGGGGCTTTTAGTCATCACTGCTGGGGAGGAGTTGGGGGACCTGGCTGGCTTTAACCTCCCCTCCACACCGTGCCCACGGGTCAGAAGCTCTGAGCTCCGGCAGATGGTTTGGACTCTGCTCCTGGCTTCTCCTCCATGTCCAAAGTGATGCAGCCAGAAGAAACCAACTCTCTGCTCTGAACACCAGAGCCATGTCCCAGCTCTATGCACTGGCGAGGTTCCCTGGAAGAAGATGAGGGGTGGCAGAGCTACAGGGCATCTCCATGGGAAGATGAGGGGCATCTCCCAGTGGGGACCAAAACAGAGTGTCTATGGCCCAGAAGCCACAAGTATGAACATGGCAAACTGACTGGAAAACAGAGGAACGTGCCAGGTAACGTTGCCAAGGTCATACAAGCAACTCACAGCAGAACACAGCACAGGGCACAGGCTGCCCACGGTGACTGCCAGCCCGCAGGCTCAGCCAGGGTCAGAAAACAAAACCTGCCCTGGCATCAGAGAGGTTTTATCCTAGTCGAGCCTGCCTTCGCAGGAATAGAAAGGATTTTTTTGTTATAACCTAATTACTTTAATATGCAGCAGTATTAAAAAAAAAGAAAACGACATTTGATGTTTGCGAAATTTAAGTCTAGTTATGAACCAATTTCCCAGATTGTTCTTATTAAAGTAATTAAATTACCTGTTGCTTGCTACAATCTCCTGGGAAACCTTGAGAGCTTTTCCTCTCTTTGAAGGACCCACCTCTGGGGACTCGGAATAGGAGACCTGCCAAGGGCACCGTTGGCCGTGACACAGGGCAGGGATGGGGTCACGGGTCCCAGAGCCCCTCCACAAGCTCCAGGGAGTGACCTGCTCTGGTGCAGCAGCTCAGCTTTTTTTAATTGAAGGGCCATCTAAGCTTTTTCAAGACAGCCTTTCAATAGCAGCCAGCCTTTTCTCAAACCACCCAAGGATTACGGTCTGGAGCATTGCCTTTGTGCTCCGTTTACAACCACATAAAAGGTAGGCTGAACCTTGAAAGCTCGTTCTGTTTGTCTCCGTTCCCTCTTTGCTTGAATGCACAGGCACATCCCCAGCGATTTAAAAGATAAACATCCACAGGGATTTCACAGACCAAGCACGCCAAGTTTCATGGATTAGGTGAGACAAGAGCAAGACAGAAAAGGCAATGAGAGGCAGCCAGACAGATGATTACAGGAGGACACAGGGTTCAGGAGCAGCAGTTTCTGGCCCAACGCTGAGCGAGTGCTAAAACCAACATCCAGAGCAGATTGCAAGAGTAAAGGGACGAAGTATTTTTAATTACGCCCTGTTTTCAGGATTGATGCTCCCCCTTTCTGTGCCATCACTTCTCAGCAAATGCGGTGGACAAGATCCAGGGAGCTGCTTGCCACCAACAGGCAGGAGAAAAGCAGACAGCAGAGCCCAGCACAGGGTGTTGCTGCTTTACAATCATCCAGTCCAAACTATTCACATGCAAAATGCATAAGCTCCATCTATGAGCGGTGCTGTTCTCAGGTGGCTCTCAGCAGGCCCCTTGGCATGGAACAAGGTTTGTTGATGTGAAATAACACTCACTGTAAACACATTTTAGTATGCATGAGGAGTAGGACTAAAACTGCTCAAGGAAGAGGCCAGGACAGGAGGAGGAGGCTGGCCAGGCCTCCTCTCATCACCCCAGCCAGCCATCATCCCTCAGCCACTTATCTCTCCTTCTTTCTGGGTATCTGGGGCTGCGAACATCCCCTTAAGCAGAACCAACTGGTTCAAAACAGGACTGTTCCTCCCTCCCCTAGAGCAGGACATACCCATGGGAACATAGGCCCTAGAGCCCCAAAACCCTCCAAAAAAACACCAACTAGAGTGGAGCTGTACAGGATCGCAGCATCAGCCCCATTCCAGTGCACCCAGCACACAACCCATCCCTTCATTTGTTGCATTGCACCACTTTTGCCCTGTCCCCTAGGACCCAAGGTGTGTCCCCCCTTGGCTGGGGGGAGCACCCCTTCCCTACCCCAGCAGCCCTCCAGGAGTGACCCCCCCCACACAGAGATGGAAAGCGCCTGGTCCCTCCCACATTTGGAGGGGAAACAACTCCTTCCTTGCTGTCCTGGTCTTGTTTTATTTCTGTTATTCTTAAACCTAGAATTTCAGCGAGGCAAAGCATCGGGGACCCTTGCAAAAGCCTCTTGTGGGCAAGGCAAGTCCTGCAGCCGCCCACAGCCGAGCCCAGTCCTGCGGGCAGGTCCCTCTGCAAGGTCTCTCGTCGCTCACTCAAAAGGGGAAACACTTGGGTAAGGAAACGGTAAGGAAAATCAAGCCCTCGGCTCTCCTTCCTTCGAGATACAGAAGTAAACCAAACCGCTCATCCATGTGTACGGTAGTAACAGTCCATATTCACCTGTGGCATCTTGCCTCAATAAACCCTCTAAGGCCAACTCGCCACCCCCGACAAGATTATGCCTCTGCTCCGTGCACAGATCTGACAGAATTAATCAGGAGTTACGTGTGAAAGACATTACATTAGAAAAGCTTCACCAGACAAAATTATGTGACGAAGGGATCAAATCAGCTTTCTCCACCTACTGCACCGTCTAGGCTGAGAGCTGACTTCAAGCCACACTCTGCATAGATAAGCCAGACCTTATCTTGTCAGCAATCCTGTTTTCTGCTTCGGTGTCTCCCACTCAGGCAGCCACGGTCACAATTTTATCTCGCAGCACACAAGGACTACTCAAACCAGATGCCACTCAACTTGCTGCAGGCTAACCTGGGATTTACTTAGAACACTGTCTTCAACCTGCCCTCACTTAACAAACACAGCAGAGATAGAGGAGATAGCCTGCAAGTACATTAAGGACTCAGTAGACTAGAAGGGGGAAAATACTTTGCCCAAACCCCAGAACTGTGCCAAAGCCAGCAGCATAATCCTCTCAGCTCACAGCAAGCACAAAGTTGCTAAATCCCACTCCCTCTCCTGCAAAATCCTGTCTGTCCCCACCTCTACAACCCCACATAATCATCTCTTGAGCTTCCTAATGCAGCTTTTTAAGCAAGATGGACTCTCTTGAGAGGATATAAATCTTTACCACAGAGTGAGCAATAATTAAAGCTTTTATGGAAAGGCCTGAGAAGACTGGAGCCAATGGAACATGCATCCCAAAGCCGCTTTCCCAGAGCATGCTGTGGCCAGCACCACCTCTGCACCAGTCCCCCCCACTTCTGACACAAGGAACCAGCCTTCTTGCTGGGTTTCTAGCAAAAAAAAAAGTCTCAGCTCTCTCCCCTCACAGGGTCTTCTCTCCATCACCCAGCTGGCTGCACAGAGCTGCCAAGTGCAAGCAAAGAGCACAAAGCACCCTTCTCCCTCCAGAAACATCACAGCCCCTCATGCTTCTCGGAAACAAACAGTACCTCGAGCAGGGGAAACAACAGACCCTTTTCCCAGGGCATTTGGGGCTAGGAATCCTCTCACACCTTCAAGAGGTAGAAAACGCCAGGTTGCAGCCTAGATCGCAGACTCCACCTGCACCGCATCTCCTTGCTCTGGAGGGCAGCCAGGATACAAGTTCGCATCTCTTCTATTCTGTTTTTGCCCTCCGGGCTGTTAATTCCTAACCAAAGAACAACACCCACACGCTCGGGTGAGCTCTGTCGCCCCAGACCACTCCGTCCAGCCACAGGAGGCACAAATACAAGACACGCAGCCCCCTCAGACTCGCTTTAACCCGTCAAGAAACATCGAGAGCGACAACGCGACGCCCGAGCACACGCACACCCACCTCTGCCACGGCTCCTCGGCTCCTCCTTTCCCACCTGCCG
>NW_009712350.1:138040-146456 GCF_000703405.1 Apaloderma vittatum
CCTCGGCTCCTGCTTTCCCACCTGCAGCCAAACCTTCTCTCCTCCCCAGGAGCCCTTTTATGGGCTTCATTCCCCCCCTGCCCCCCTGCTGCCCCACCTCTGTGATCTCCTCAGGTGTCAGGAACTCCTTAATTGCCCCTTGCTCCCAATTAACACTTTCCTTTCTGCTTTTTCCAGCTGTGCTGTTGTGGGTGTCTCCCAAAAAAAAAAAAAAAAAAGCAACACTTGCACACCTGAGCCTCCCACTTTTGGAGGCCCATCGCTGTTGTGACTGCTGGAGTGGGCTTTTGGGGAAAAAAATGGCATTTGCTTAATAAACTCAAGACTGGTCCCTGGGCACTGTCATCTCTGGTAAATGTGTAAATCCAGGAGGGGTATGTTGGGACTGAGCAGGGACGGAGCCTGTTTACTGGAGCAAGGATGGTGAAAGTGTCATCTCCTGCCTCCCCCGACCAGGCTTAGCTTAAATCAACTTCAAACTGGTTTAACCTACCCTGGAGAAAAAGCAGAGAAGAATGGCTGCTTTGGGTTTTGCCCTAATTTAGTGAAACCAGTTTATATCTGTGTTTATGCACACCCTGCTTCAATAAATCCCGGGATTACTGCTTGCGTTTATAAGTGATTAAATTGATTTAAGGGACTCGAATTTGCAACAGTGTAGCCAAGTCGGTACTTCACACCAGGGCAAAATAAATAAACTCCGGAAAATTGCTCTTAGACCCCACTGAAATTGATTTCATTGCACTGACTCCTGCTCCTCCCCAAAGGGAATGCAAGGGGCTCTCACAATGAGCTCTTCACCACAAAAATTGGGCTCTTCACCCCAAAAATTGTTCCCATGGGGACTTTGACCCCAGTTTAATCACCCTGTATTGGAGGTGGGATAAAACCTCATTATGAAGGCTCTCCTTTCAGGTCAGCAGCGGATGCTCCCTGTTCCACGGGGGTGTTTTATATCTAGTATAAATACACCACAAATATTTTGTCCTGCACAGGGAGCTGGGGTTAACTGATGCGCAAACAATGCCATGAGGCCCCCAGGAGCCTTGGCAAAGGTAGGATGCAGGGTCCAGCCTTGGATGTAAGCAAGGGTAAATGCAAGGGGGGTTTGCACGCACCAAATCAACAGATCACCAGTTCCCCTTGAGTGATGATTGCTATTGCTTCATCTCTGATCAGATTCGAGGAGTCCTGAACCGTGACTGTACTGGAGCCGAAATGAGGGCTGAGTCATGATTTTAAAGAAAAAAAAATAACATCACCAACAACAAACACAACACTTCCCTAAAAGTACTTTCTGGCATCCTTTTGTGACCTCCTGCCCTGCACAAAGACACGGTGACTCCTCCAGCACATGGCAAAATAACAAAATATCTCTCAGTCGCATTCCAAACCTCAGCATGGGCTGCATTAGAGCATCATTTTCAGCAAAGGGTCCTTGTGGCAGCTGTGTCCACCACATCCTCGCTCCCCACAGCCGTGCAGCTCCCACCACCCAGCCCAGACACATTCCCCAGGGCAGAACTCCCAGGTTCTTCCACCAAGGGACCGACATCTCCACAGGGGATTTGATTCCACCGAGCCCCGACCGGCCGCTCCCGCTGCGCTAATTGCATCTGTGCGAGGTGGAGAGCTGCTGTAACCACAGCCCTGGCACGCTGTGAAAGCACATAAAGAAACATATGTGATCATTATGCAAAGGACTCGCTCCTTTATGGGGATTGGATTATAGTTTATAATATATGAAGCTAAACTGCAAAGCCCGTTTGGTTTTTACGGGTGCCGTCGAGCCACAGTGTGCCTGGGAAAGAGCAGCTGGGCCAGGCAAAGGAGAAGGAGGAGGAGAAAGGGAAATTCTTCCCTCCTTTTGGGAGGGGTTATTCCCCAGTGTATGGCTCACACATGCCCAGGAGGCCGGAGAACCCCTGAGCTGCAGAGCAGGGTGTCAGCCCAGCCGCCACACTCACCCGCTTGGCTGCAAATCCCATCTTTTATTGTGGTAATTCCACAGCCGTGAAAAATCAAATTACTGTGTATGGAGATAAGGCCAAGGCCCAGTCCCACACTGGGCGAGAAAGGGTATGGAGGGAAAGGAGCCTTATGGCAGCTTTTTATCACAAGGATGCAGAGGAGAAAGGGATGGGACCAGTCGGGGGTTTAAGTGATTTTTTTGCAGCCTGCAAAGCGGGGTTGCAAATGAAGAGGGACTGGCTATTGGAAGGGCTTAATCAGTTTTTTCCTTGCCTTTCCCTGAGTTCTTTCACTCCTATTTCCTCCAAGATAAATGCTGTCACCCTCAGCCCACTCTGAACCTCAGCCTGCATTTCTCCTTCATCCTCGAGCCAGCCCACATCTGAGCTCTGGGGTGCAGACCCAGGATGGGGTCCAGGACAGAGGCTGGGGCTGGATTGGCAGAACAGGGAAAAGCTCCTCTCAGCATCCTGCTTCTTTCTACTGTTTGTAAGTCACAAAACCATCCAGCTCTCTCTGTTGCCTGGCACAGCACAGCGTCACCCTCAAAAGCTCCCTGGGCTGGCTCCGCCATCCCCCATCCCGCACCGGCTGCGGAGCTCTGCACACCTCCGGAACTGGCTGCTCTTCAGGCCTGGAAGGCTTTCGTAAATAATTAAGCAAAATGCTTTCAGCATGATACATGTACGGTGTGTGCTACTTACACTGAGCACCGAAACTAAAACAGAGAGATAACTGTGTGGTTACCACATCCACAGATGCCCTCTGCAACCGGTCTGTCCCCGGCTGGGTTAATGATCACTGCTCTGCCCTGGCCACCGGTGGGGAATTTTTAATTTAAACAGCCCCTTGGAAAAGCAGGAGCATATGGAGAAATCAGCCGGCTGCTGACATGAGTTGCTCAGTGATTCCCCACGGGAGAGTCATCTCCGGCGAAAGGGATTGGAAAACACAACACGGGGAGTTCACGTGCAGCTGCTGCAACCCCCCCCATGGCTGCCCCTTCCCTTCTCCTTGATGTTGTCCCCCAGCACAGCCCGAGGACCAGGCTGCCTCAGCCACCTCCCTTGCTGCGCAGCAGGATCCCAAATATCCAAAGGGAGATGCCCTCATGCTGCCCCTTTGCTCTCCTCTCCCGGGAAGCCTCTTCAGCAAAGGGTGACACGAGGGAGCCCAGCCCGGCTGGCTGCTTGGGATCCAGCTCCCTTCAAAGCCTTCAGCACGGCAGCTTTTCCCGACAGCCTTGACAGGAGGAGCGCCTTCGCCTGATCAGAGGGAAACTTTGCTCTGGAAGGGAGTGGAAGAGCCCCAAAAGCTTTGCTCTGGCGGGTGATGCAACCGTGTTTCCCTCCTCAAAGATCCAGGATGAATTATTTAGACCTGTAGCGCAGCAGCTCTCCTGAATTATTGAGGAGGATTTGGATTTGTAGGCCAATGAAGCAGAAGCAAACTGAGCTGAGCAGCACACTGAATAGTCCCAAGAGAAAGCCAGGCCCTTTTTTCCTCTTCTTTTTCCCCTGGTAAGCGGTGGAAAAGCAGCCTGTACAGTATTCAGAGTGAGTCCTGGGAGCAAAGCAGGCAGAGTCAGACAAACTGCTTCTTCCAGCAGAATATTTTTTGCTGCCCAACTGGTTACTGGCGTATGTGCAGGGCTGGGAGATAAGCATTGCATAATCCAGTGAGTAATGCCGAGGAGGAGGGGAGGAACAGGAGGAAAAGGCTGCAAGAGGGAAAAACCTCTCCTGCTCTCTACCGGGTGAGAAACCTCATCAGAGGTCCAGGGTGGGGATGGCACAGGGGCTTGGGTGATTTCAGCTCTGCAGCTGATTTCTGTTTCTGACCCCATGTGTAATGCCCAGCGCCAGCTCCCACCTGCAGCTTGGAATTACCTGCTTCCTCTCCCCACCTTCACCCACTGAGATACCACCTGGCAGCTCCCTCCACAAACTGCAAGCAGGGTTTGAAGCACACGAGGCTCTAAAAGATGATATATCTGAGGGTTCATGTATTTGTCTCAAATGCCCCGAGGAGACAAATTTTCCAGCTTCTCTTTCTGGCCCCGAGGACTAGAAACTGTGTTTACTGACAGAGCTTCTGCAGTGAAACGGCGCCAGGTTGATGCTTTAGAAGAACTCCCAGTTGCACACGATCTGGACAAAACAAGCAAGACTTTGTGGTGTGACCGGGATGTCCAGCTCACAGATACCCAGACTAGCATCGCAGATCAATACCGAGAACCATGCAGCAACTTAGTGCTCTTTTGCAACTCCAACTGGTCAGAGGAAGCTGCTTTGTTTAACTGCAAAAGCAAACTTTGCTCTGAGGCTCCGGGGACGTAGTCTGGGCTTGTCTCTATTTCAGCATCAAACAAAGGAAGAGGCTGAAGAGCTACCAGGGAGCTGAGATGTGCTGTTATCATCAATTTTAATGGGAAAGGAGCAGATGAATCCCAGAAGTGGAAGAGGAAATTTCAGTCTGCCTTTATAAGCTCGGATGTGATGTGCTTTTCTCATGACCTTTTGGGGTTTTTAACTGCTGAACTGCCTGGGATTGAAACCAGGGCTGCTGGCTGCTCCTCAGGGATCCAGGAAAGGGAGCTGAGAGCTAACTCTGGTCTAAGTAGGATTGAACTCACCAAGTGAAAGTCTGCTGCTAGGCTAGGAAAGCCACGTGGAGTTTACTTTCCCTTCCAGCTCTGACTGGTTTTATTTTACCTAAAATTACAGCGTGTGCAAGGAAAGAGAGCAGAGGAGTGCTGACAAGTGCAGCGGGTGCCACGTCGCTTGGCTGAAACCCCGTCAGGGTCAGGAGGGATTAGCGGGATCCACCTAAACCAAAACCAAGAAACATCCCCAGCCCTGGCTGGAAATGGCTTTGTGCAGCACAATGAGGACAATATCACGGGCACGTCAGGGATATCAGCTGGTGGCTTGGCCACAGCGGGGCTGAGCTGATTAATATGCATCAGCCCCTGCACAACAGCCTTGCAAAGCTAAAAGCCAAGCGTAAGTAGCCACCACCAGATCCTCCTTGGCTGCACACACCCCTGGTACCACCAGCACTTCCCGGTTCAGCTTCATGTCCACTGCCTGGATTGCTCTTTAAAATTGATGTGCAAAAATAAAGGCACCCTTTATTATACCGATGTCCTCATCTTGTTCCTCCGGGTACCACCTGAGCCCTCCAACGCTTCGGATCATTTTGCAGGTTCATTTCCTTTTCCCAGGCTTGCCTCACTTCATAGCTCTGTAGGGGGAAAAAAGCCATTAAATACATCTACTTCTTGCTTTTATCACTGATCTTATTATCTTGAAATTATCTTGAAAGTTATATCCAATTTCAATGGATTTGTAAATAATTTGTTGGTAAAAAAAAAAAAGAGGAAAAAAATCCCTCCTTTGCCATTTATGCTTATCCTCTATCCTCAAATATAAGGGAGATGGGGCTCTTATTCAATCTACCCATGCAAATCCACTTAGGGCTGTATCCAGGATGACTACACGAAGTGATTAAGCAGGACTAGTATCAAGTGGAAGGGCTGAGGGACTGACTCACCCACTACCTGTGCCAGCCCTAGCGCTGCCAGCAGCAGCCGGAGGTGCCAGACTCGAGCGAGGCGGGTGAGCATCTCATCCACCCTCTGCCCCAATTTCCCCCAAGGAAACGAGTTGCCGGTATTTTATCGCCTGTTTGCAGCGAGGGTGAGAAAAGTGGATTATTTTAAATAATTTTTTTTCAGTTGGATTTTTAATCTGACTGTTAGTGAAGGCAGGAAATGGGGGCACATTCTCAGGAAGGTCTCGCACCCAAGGCACAGCTCCAGCAGGGGGGAAATCCAAGCTCCACATCATGCTGGCAGGACAGCCCCCGGGGCACAGCACCCCACGGACAGGCAGGGGCTGGACGTTCTCCCCGCGCTCCTCAACAACCCACATCTCCTTGAGGGCCCTTTACTCTTACTCTTCGGGGCTCCCTTGCCCTGGGAAAGCTTCCAGGTGACTCGGGGAGGTGAGGCAACACCACGTCATCATCGTCAGACTCGTTTGCGGAGGCGAGGGCACAGCAGACGGGGCGAGTGCTGACACGAACAGGATGGCTGAGCTGGGTTTCAGCCCCGGAGGAGCCGCTCCAGCGGGATGATGTGGGCTGGGGGACAGCGGTGCCCCCGCAGCCAGCTGGGGACATCCAAGGGACAGAGAGGAGCCGTGGCTCCCCTGCTATCCTGTGCACCCCTGAAATGGTTGAACTCTTTGCTGGAAGTTCTGTCCAAGTCAGGATGGTTCCTGAAAAGCTGCAGACACAACCGCTGGCCCATCTGGTACAAATAACTTCTTGGCTTCGCCGCCTTGTTTTGTAATGACTTACTATAGAAACACGCAGCTCCGCTCCACTGAAAATGAATCATAATTTTTTTCTGTGCCTTTTCCCCTTGAGTGAAATCTTGCTAAACTATTCCTCTGCCCTCACATAAATATACTTTCTCTTTGTCCTTCTTTTTCTCCTTCTTCTTCTCCTTCTCCTTCCTTCTTCTCCTCTTTTTCCTCTCCTTCTTCTTCCTCCTCTTCTTCCTCTCTTCAGTTTTTAGGTCCTAAAATAGCA
This sequence comes from Apaloderma vittatum, assembly GCF_000703405.1. Taxonomy (NCBI): domain Eukaryota; kingdom Metazoa; phylum Chordata; class Aves; order Trogoniformes; family Trogonidae; genus Apaloderma; species Apaloderma vittatum. The sequence goes on from NW_009712350.1 coordinate 144,611, forward strand.
AATTCCAGCTGATTCCTTTCAAGGCAACAAAGCACCGCAGGATTGTGGGAGCGTTGCTCAAATAAGCAGAGAAACCAACTACGCTGCCAGGAAACAATATTAAAAAAAGCAGGGGGGTGGATCTTGTCTGTCGAGCGCCAGCTCCATAAATCCAAGCCCTGTGGTTTGTGCAGAGCTAAAACCTTGCTTCTCCCATGCTCCATCCCGGTGTAACTCTTCACTTGGTGTCAAACACCCCGAGTACCAGGTGTCAGACACCTGATGGGTACACAGACCAGTTTGAGATTGGTTTAGTCCCTGCAGACCTGCAGTCCTGTCGTTCTCTTGGGTTCTGCTGGGCCCCCCTGCACTGCTGCTGGGGCTCTGGGGGTGCGCAGAGCTTAATGCTCTACCCAGGATGATTTCCCACGCCGGCTTTGGGAAGGGGATGGCTGCACCTCTCCTGCGCTACAGCCAGACACCCACCCTCATATCTTCCCCAATCCCGCTCCACCTCGGTGCTGGAGCCACCACTCCCGCGCCACCTGGGTGCTGGAGCCACACGAGGCTGGGGGGAGCCGCTGGCTGTTCCCCGGCATGGTGCAGGTGTGTGTCGGAACGGGGGGAGAGCCCCCTTCGCCGCATACCTGACCGGGACACGGGGCAAGTCCAGATGTGCTGCCAGGCACCCCGCGAATTCCTGAGCGTTGTGTCAGCTCTCGATAGTGAACAGGCCTCCTCGCTCGGAACGTGCGGGCAGGAAACCTGCCTCCGTGTAGGAAGAGTTTAACGACTAGGTGAGGAAGGAGGAGGTGAACAGATTTCCCCAGGGGCAGACATACAGGGAAGGAAGGCATGTGGGAACATAAATGCATCTCCAACCTGGCACCAGCGGGACGTACCAAGTCACAGTGCTTGGCTTCCTCTTTGTTTTTCCCTTTATTGAAAAAATCCCACCCGCACCAGCAGGATGGGCCTTACCTGTAGACGAGCACAGCCTGCTTGGGCCACAGAAATCAGTACCAGGAGCCCAGCTGGTATCGTGTCAGGAAGGTGGTTTAGCAGAGACGCTCAGGGTCCCCACTGCTCAGCACTGAAGGCGAGGCCAGGAGGGGTCAGGAGGCTGGTCCCTTCCCTGTCTGCTCTGTGTCACAGCAATTCCCAGCCCCACAGGTTGTCCTCAGCCCACGCTAACCTCAGCCTGCTGCTTTTGGGATGTTTTCAGTACCTGAAGGTAGGGTTACACACAGAGTAAACTCCCACCAGGCTTGACAGCACTGGAGCCAGGACGGGAGCAGCCACCCGCGCACACGCTGCTGCGGGTCAGCGTCCCCTTGTCCTGCACTTGTTTGTCTTCCGGCCCGATAAACATACACACACACGTATGTACATACACACACTCATGCTGCTCTCACAGCAGAGCAGCCAAGGGGCCGGCTTGTTTGAGAAGCCAAAGCCACTCAACTGAGCATCAACCCAAGCAAGGCGAGGCTCCTCTGCTGACACCCGACAGCGTGGCTGGCTCCCCTCAGCTGGAGCAGGTGTGCAGGTGCCGTGCCTCAGTTTCCTCATCTGCACTGAGGACAGCATGGCCATGGCCCCACTGATTCGGTTCCCCGTGGTCAGAGGCCTGGGGAACGCGTCCTTATTTCTGCTGGCAGGACCAGTTGTGGCATGAGCAACCCCGGCCCAGCCCGATGCTCATCCCAGATGGGGGATATTGGAGACTCCACTCCAAGTCCTTGCCCCAAAGCAAGCAAAACAGGAACTTCAGCCCAGACCTTTCCCGGCCGGGCGAGCTCCCTTGCTGCCGGCTGCTTTCCCCGGGCTCTCGGCACCTTTCCCGAAGAGCTTTCCAAGGTGCCAG